>NC_050468.1:3269955-3569955 GCF_013373865.1 Monomorium pharaonis | reverse complement strand
ATCGCCCAACCATACAAATTATTAACGTCAAAATACATAAGATATGAGGATGGTTTCGATGGGTCGTACGTCTGCATGTATTTGTTGTTAGCCTGTGCATATCTGCCTGAACATTGACTGAGACCGCCGCGTATACCGCGTTCGATGAGCATTACCATGTCAATGTCAGTAAGCAGTTCGAAAAAAATTTTTGTATATTTTAACATAGCGTCCCACGTGTATCCGGGAAGAGTGTAATAATGTGCTGGATCGAGACCGTAACTTTCTAAGCATTTATCGCAAAAATTTTCAAAAATGTCAGCTAACAATAACACATCCGTTTTCAAATATAGATCGCTATATTCACCCAACGTTCGAACGGAGAATCGCTTCCAGACATTCTCGGCATGCATGTAATCACTCTCGGACACAGTATCAGAGGTCAGGGAACTGAAAAATGATTCGCGCGGCGGTAAACACGTGTCCTGCAGCTTGTTCACACAGTCAACGTACTCATACGGAAATACACCTTTTTGTGTCAATAAATCGAAATCCTCGTCAGATAAGTGTAAAAATTCGGAACGTACAATTTTCAATTTTTCTTTGCCTAGAAATGATGCTAATTTTTTAAGACTAGTATTTAAAAATTTATATGAATCTATGAACCGTAGTTTTATGTAATTGTGTGGATCTAATTTATCAGCTGTGTCTACGACATGTTTTGTAAAAGAAATGTACTTTTCTTTTGTGATGAGGAGTACGTCGGTCTTCCCTTTGAACGCTGTGGCTATTTCTTTAATAATAAAATGTGAATCGTATCCAGATAAATTATGAAAAATAATTGGCATGTATGATACATTTCGATAATTTAAATTGCAGAGAGAATGTGCAGGACCGCGGTAACGACCAGTCAAATGACAATGATCGCGCACCCGCGTATCATTCGACGCGAATGGCTTATCGCAGATATGACACCGCGTCGCGCTACGGTATGCCTCCAATTGTTCCTCCGATAATGTTTCCATGGGGACATTAGTTGATAAACGAGTCTTAACATTATACGCTAATTCTTCAAGTTGTTTAGTGAACCACACGATGCAATCTTTATCGCGACGAAACCGGTACGTGGATAACGTGTTGTCGTACGAGCATCGCACGTAATATCCGATGCTGAATACCTCATGTTGTTGATATGTGTACGACGCTTGCTCTGTATCATGTTGCGTCTTTCGCAGCACACACTCGAGATCCGCATAGACGATAAAGGGCATTCGTTCCTTGTGGTTTACATTCCGGAAATTCAACCACTTGTCGTCTTCGGCAGGCAGTGTGATAGCGCAGTCGTTCATCCTCTGACAGTCTGCAGCGTGTGATTGCAACCTCTCGCATGATGAAAAATAGTGCAAGCACCTGTAAAAATAATTTTAAAAAATTTTAATTACTTTTTTGCTAGATTATAAAATTTATTTTAATATATTATACATACCGATCGCAAATGTATCTTTTTCCATCATGTTTGCTCAGTTGGGAGCTGATGAGGCGGGACAGATTTTTTATCTAGACAAAGTGGCCCACGCTGTCTTCGCGCGGATTTTGCACGTATAATAAATTGACATGCTTCTCTTTCTTGTCATTGGAGAGCCGCAGCGGAAGAATCTTTAGCATTGCCATTTCCTTTTTCATCCCGTAGATGTTGATTGATATATTGTTAAGACTCTCAAATTTTCCAATGTCCTTTACAGTAACGGGAAACGCAATGTCATCAAACTTTAGGACTGTTGTATAATGTGGATATGACGATTCCAATCCTGTGTTTCTCTCAGCAGGATGTAGAGCGGCGACCACTGACCACGCGAAGCATGCATTGTCCTTTGAATTAACGTTCACTACTGCACGCTTCATCATTATTTCTCGCGGTAATGTCATGTAACACCCCGCGTGTAGAGGATTGTACTTATTTAGAGTCAAATTCGCGATAGCGTCCACCTGCTATCTCGTTCTTGAAACTCTTCGAGTGATGCTAATGTGGGCTCGATAACGCGTCGCTCGTACCACTCGTCCAAGTCCGACGTTTGGAATAGTTCATAATTTTTAGTGCTTATACTTTTGTTGGCACGTTTATCACCTGTTACAAACACGCCGTTGAATGCTGTATTCACTTTTACACTGTTGTGTTTCTCTAGAACGTCCCGCACTCGCTCGAGCACTATACCGCCTGCGTCTTCTAAAAACGTTCACGGTTTAATATAGTTTTTATCACTGCACCTGTCTGAATGCGATTCTCGAACGCTGTATCTATCTCTCGCCACATAAGTTTGTTCGCGTTATTACTAGTGCTCGCGTAATTACCACCTACATGCACGAAACGTCTTTGTAATTGTGTCTTTTCACCTTCGAGTCGCGCGATCCTCGCCACCAACGATTGTCTTTGTCCGACGGAGAGCCAAGGACGCTTGATGCGGTTATGTTCCTCAAGCTGTTGTATAATCTCGTCGCATCGCTGCAACCACATAAAACACTTGCCCAAAGTAGTGACTCCATTTGCTTGCCCCAACAGCTCGCGTTCCACTTGCTTGAAATTATTCTCCATTTTTATGTCTTTTTATCACTGTTTTAAAGCAACACCGTACAATCTTCAACAGGACACTCGCATGTAGTTTCGTAGCACCTAATGCAGAATCGAAATTTGTCTTGAATTTCAAACTGCATTAGCACTTGCTTTGTTTTTCATACCGAATAAAAAAAATATATCTCCATCTCTCTTGCTCAGACAGAACGTATTCATCCTCATCATTGTTCAAAAGATTTGAAAATTCGTGGTAAGTACGCAGCATTTTTTCTACAAAAAGATTCTCAGTATCATAGCAAAAGTGGGTCATTATTGCTATCACTTCGATATACCTTCCAACACCTGCTGGTATCTCAATGAGATGGTAACAGCATTCCTGAGTCTTTTCTACGATTTGTTTTGCTATATCATATTCATTTTCATCGGTGTCAACCCAATTGAGTATCTCTCTATATAATTTGTGCTTCATATGATGAGGCCAGTTATGAACGAATTGGTCGTGTATGTAAACTTCCTGTATTACGGTACGTTCATGCGTTCCGCGTATACCGAGTTCTCGATCACGTAAAAATTGCACTGGTGATATTCTCTGCACATGCTTTCGTTTTTCGGAATCATCATTATTGTTAAGAATATAAATGGCATCTTCTACGATATCGTCATTCATGTTGTAATAATGTAGTTTTTATACTAAGAAGTCTCTACTGTGCGCACACTGAACACTTATTGCACTGAATTATTATTCCGGATTGATGACGGTTTCAACTTGCACTCGGATCTTAAACTTCGCATCAAATGCGATATTATGCGCTTCCCGACCGCTTATATATTTTTTATAACTCTTCATTTTCTTTGTCTTAACATCGGTGCTTGACCTGTGCAAGATTTGCATTATTTGAATGTGCGATTCTGAATGATCTCATCAAGTAAGTATCAAATGATTTATGTACGTGCCTAAAACATATTTTGTTACAGCAGCCGTACATCGGCGCTTGACCTCTGCAAGATTTGCATTATTTGAATGTACGATTTTCGTATGATCTCATCAGTAAATATCAAATGTACATGCCTAAAACATATTTTGTTACAGCAGCCGTACATCGGCGCTTGACCTCTCAAAGATTCACATTATTTGAATGTATGATTTTCGTATGATCTCATCAGTAAGTATCAAATATACATGCCTAAAACATATTTTGTCACAGCAGCTATACATCGGCGCTTGACCTCTGAAACGTTGGTCATCCTTGAATGTGTGAAGTTTGAAACATGTGATTGTCCCCTCTACTGAGATGTGTGAAGAAATATGTGATTGTCCCCTCTACTGAGATGTGTGAAGGACGTGCAATATAAGAAGAGTTCTGACAACGGTATCACATCAGTTAATCAGCGGAATACGGACGGTAAAGTTCCAATCTTGCATTAGTTAATCGAAAGAAGTCGGAGTTTCCCCTGAAAATGAACTATTACGTTCCGATTCAGCAAAATGAAACGTGTGTTAAACCGTAAGTATTTTTTAAATTAATTAAATCAAATTTTGTTACATATTTAGTTGGATTTTATTTTTTATATCTTGCAACATTTTTTTCTTTACAGAACAATGTCGCAGCCGCGTCATACTCCGCGCATTCTGGGGAGGAGATTTGCTTTGACGGCTACATTCTACAAATATTTGGATATAGGAATCAGTGTGGGACTTAAGCCTTTTGTAGAGATGATTCTTGGTGACAACAAGGGCAATGAGATACCGCTGTCACGTGATACCTGGGTAATAATGATTGAGAAACGGACGGATATTGAGCAACTCCTGCAGTCGGCAACCGCTACATCGTTGTGGATTAATGATCTTTTCATCGAAGTTGTTAAAATACGTAACGAGAGTATCATAAAATTCATTTTAAATAACAAAATTATGTACATGAAACCATCGACTGTACAATTTTTACTAAATCTTGAAGATGTTATCAATAATGCATATTTTAAGTTATGGGATGATATGCATATATTAAAAGAACGATATAATCAATTTGTAAACTGTTTGCGGCGAAATAATATTCTTTACAAGTGCGATGCAGTTAAATTGTTAAATGAAATATGTGTAAAAACTTCGCTCGTAGATTGCGAACTGATGGTTTATGCATCAGACAATATTGTATACGACGCGTTACAAAAGGAATAAATGAAAAAAATTATAAATAATTATTCTAACTTATTTTCTCTCTTCCCTATTCCTTTGCGGTATAATGGCGTATGCAGAACTGAGTAGGAGGTACATAGATAAGATGGGTGGGAACGCATGTATGTAACCGCATATGAAAGAACGCAACGAATGAAAGAGAAAAATCGAGAGAATGATAAAACTGTATGGCTGGAAATATCGCGTACGGATGAGAGAGAGAGAGAGAGAGAGAGAGAGAGAGAGAGAGAGAGAGAGGGAGGGAGGGAGGGAGAGGGAGGGAGGGGGGGAGGGAGGGGGAGGGGGGAGGGCGGGAGGGACGGGAGGGGTGGAGGGGAGGGAGGGGAGGAGGGGGGGGAGGTAGAGCTGAGAGAGTACGAGATGATGAGGGAGAGAGAGAGAGAGTAGGCGCCCACGAGCTCTCTTCTCATGAGAGAGATCGAGACTGGGAGAGACAGATATGAGGAGAGAGAGGAGAGAGATTCGCTTTGAGGGAGAAAGGCTGTCTAGCGCTCGAATCTCTACTTCTCCATCGTTGGAGAGGAGAGAGGGAGAGAAGAGCCAGGCGGGGATGGATTCGCTGCGACAGCACCGCGGCGATGGCTGTCGGCAGGCGGCGGCGGCGGCGGCGGTCGCAGGACCCCGATTCCCCCTCTCCCGCTCCCGGGTCGCCGGACCAAGAAACTACTGGCGTCAGCAATTTCCGCACCGCGAGATCCCCCTCCCCGCGTGACGTCATACCACCGCGCCCATGGGTATCCCCCCGCACACCCGCACCCCCCTCGGAGCCCCATAGAACTGTCTTAGTATTAACTACTTTCAATTATATATATATATATATATATATATATATATATATATATATATATATATACAGGGTGTTTGGTAAAGATTTATGCAATTTTTATAAGCAGGTAGAGCGCATTAAGCTGAACAGAAAAATCCTTATTGTTTTTCCATTTTGGCAATAGTTAACGAGTTATAGACTTGTAAAATTTTCTGTATTAGCCCGGCCTACCGGCAAATGCAAGCGCGCCGAGCGCCCGACCGCGGCGGCCGCCCCTCCCTAGCGCTTGAACCTTGAGATTGCTAGGCGCGCGGGGGGAGTTGTTACAACAAGCGGCAATGGCTACACACAAGCGACGCGTAAAGCTGGATTCTTCCTTTGAGTTATGATAGTTCCTTACTTTTTTTAATGAAAATAAAATTTTCTAATGACAAAAAGTATGTGTGTACGTGTACATACATGTGTACAAAAAAATATCAGTTCTAATACTTAAAGAAGCAATTACTAAATTTATTTTTTTAAATAAATAATGATTATTTTTAATATTTTAATAAAAAATATTTTTTTGATGATAGTCTTAAACGTCGTAAACTATTATTATAAATTTTAAAAGAAGCTATTATCATGTGCTCAAAAAAAATTTATACTTTTTTAAACGACATTAGAAAATTTTATCGATTAAAAGGGAAATAACCAAATAAAATGTTTGTTTCAACTTTATATTCTTAAAAATTAAATAACGAGGATATTTATATTTTTAATAAAATTAATCCTCGTGATAGACTTATAATACACGGAAAAAACTTTATGGTAAAAATTACTATGGTAAGTAGTAAACGCGTGCCAAGGAGGAATTATGAAAATTTTTATTATGTTTTTCATCAAATTACGATAATATTTGCACTACTTATATGATATAATTCTCTGAAATTTCTTCTTACAATTCGTGGTTACTATTATAAATAATAAATCATACATAATTTTAATATAAAATTTTCTCCGTGTAGATTTACGAATATACGAATTTATTAAATGTTTGAAAACTTATAAACAATATTTATTTAATTCAAGAAATTTTAGTATGTAATGTGTGTGTGTGTGTGTGTGTGTGTGTGTGTGTGTGTGTGTGTGTGTGTGTGTGTGTGTGATGTACGTACATACGCGAGAAAAGAATCACTTTGTGACAGAAAAATGATTATTCCTTAGTTTGCGATTTTATATTACCATTATTATTCATGCTGACTACTATACAATACACGCACACGTAGAAAAATATGATTCTAGTTTTAAGAAAATCAATTATTCACTTTTAATTTTATTCTTTTTTAATAATTATCTTATTTTTAATGGTTGAAAAGAATATTCTGTTGATAATAAACAACCACTTTACATAAAAAAAAAATGCTTAACATTTTTGTGTATGTACACACACACACACACAAATTACATACCAAAAGTTTCTTGAATTAGATAAACAAATAAAAATAATTATTTTTATATGACGTACGCGTGCACGAGCAACGAGGATTGTGTAACGTAAGTATCGTGCAGCGAAAAATAATTTTATAATTTTCATTTATCTTTTCTGTAAGAAAATGACAGAGCGCTATCATTTCCACACCACCTTGCGGTAGATAGCATAGTGCGTTTTTTTAATAGTGGTTTCCCCAATAGACCTAATCCACTCTCATATTTTAATGCAAAAGTTGTTCGAAGTGATGTCCTCTTTCTCGCACGCAGAGTCCGGCTCTTCGAACAATATCACGCGTTGCACGATGCGCCATTTCTGGCGTAATGGTATTAAAAGCGTCAATTATAGCTTGACGCATTTCTTGTTCTGTGCCATTACGCGCATATTCTACTAAACTTTTTACGTAACCCCATAAAAAAAAGTCCAATACGTTTAGATCCGGCGATCGTGGTGGCCAGATGATCGGACCACCTCGACCCATCCATCTATCGGGGTAACGTTCGTTCAGAAAATCGCGAACTGTTCGGCGAAAATGCGGAGGAGCTCCGTCGTGTTGGAAAATCATCTGTGCTCGTGCATGAAGCGGTATATCTTCAAGAAGCACAGGTAGTTGATTTTCCAAAAAATCCAAATAATTTTCGCCATTTAGACGCGGCGGGAGAAACACTGGACCGATCTGAAAATCATTGACAAAAATATTTGCATTTATCAGCGAAAGAAAATTACTTATACACGATTAACACTTACTACTTGGTTCGCGATCATTCCTGCCCATACATTTATGGACCATCTATATTGAAAAGCGCCTTGGCGAACGACGTGAGGATTTTCCTCTGCCCAATACACATTATTGCGTGAATTGAAAACGCCGTTTGGTGTGAACGTTGATTCGTCGGTCCAAAAAATGGATTTATAAAAATCTTCGTTCCGCCGACATTGCGCGAGAAAGCCTATACATATTTTATTAGTATACGCTAGAAATATCGCGAATATAAAAAATCAACACTGACAAATACCTTCACAAAAATAAACGCGTTGTTGATAATCTCCCGGCAATTGCTGTTGCACACGTTGGTAATGATACGGGTGCTTTCCTTGCATACGTAAAACATGATGCACTTCGTACTGTGACACGTTAAGATTGCGTGCTACGCGACGTATGCTGCTTCCTGGTTCGTTATAAAACGTCTCTAATATTTGTTCTTCACGTCGGACGGGCCGACGCACTGGTGCTCCAACACCTCCACGATCGTGCACGAGACACCCCGTTTCTCTTAACTTTTGTACAGTTAAATAAATTTGGCGATCCGTTGGATGTCGCGCACGCCTTGGGAACCTTTCCGCGTAAATCCGTGCCGCGGCACGCGCGTTTTCTCCCGCGAAACCGTAGGCAATCACCATGTCAGTATATTCTTGCGAAGAATACCTCATTATTATAATTGCCAAGGAAAATACACAGGCTCGAAAATTTCGCGACTGTAAACGTGTACGTCGATCCACCAAAATCGTCGCCTGTACACTGCACGGCAATAACAATCGTCGCACTCTACAGAAAGGCAGAAACAATCGACGAATACGCGACTTTTCAGTTAAAACAAAAGACAACTGTACGGCAATTGTTACTGTCCGACCGTGGCGCGCGACGATTTTGGTGGATTGAAAAATATGTCTGCAATTGCCGGGAGATTATCAACAACGCGTTTATTTTTGTGAAGGTATTTGTCAGTGTTGATTTTTTATATTCGCGATATTTCTAGCGTATACTAATAAAATATGTATAGGCTTTCTCGCGCAATGTCGGCGGAACGAAGATTTTTATAAATCCATTTTTTGGACCGACGAATCAACGTTCACACCAAACGGCGTTTTCAATTCACGCAATAATGTGTATTGGGCAGAGAAAAATCCTCACGTCGTTCGCCAAGGCGCTTTTCAATATAGATGGTCCATAAATGTATGGGCAGGAATGATCGCGAACCAAGTAGTAAGTGTTAATCGTGTATAAGTAATTTTCTTTCGCTGATAAATGCAAATATTTTTGTCAATGATTTTCAGATCGGTCCAGTGTTTCTCCCGCCGCGTCTAAATGGCGAAAATTATTTGGATTTTTTGGAAAATCAACTACCTGTGCTTCTTGAAGATATACCGCTTCATGCACGAGCACAGATGATTTTCCAACACGACGGAGCTCTTCCGCATTTTCGCCGAACAGTTCGCGATTTTCTGAACGAACGTTACCCCGATAGATGGATGGGTCGAGGTGGTCCGATCATCTGGCCACCACGATCGCCGGATCTAAACGTATTGGACTTTTTTTTATGGGGTTACGTAAAAAGTTTAGTAGAATATGCGCGTAATGGCACAGAACAAGAAATGCGTCAAGCTATAATTGACGCTTTTAATACCATTACGCCAGAAATGGCGCATCGTGCAACGCGTGATATTGTTCGAAGAGCCGGACTCTGCGTGCGAGAAAGAGGACATCACTTCGAACAACTTTTGCATTAAAATATGAGAGTGGATTAGGCCTATTGGGGAAACCACTATAAAAAAAACGCACTATGCTATCTACCGCAAGGTGGTGTGGAAATGATAGCGCTCTGTCATTTTCTTACAGAAAAGATAAATGAAAATTATAAAATTATTTTTCGCTGCACGATACTTACGTTACACAATCCTCGTTGCTCGTGCACGCGTACGTCATATAAAAATAATTATTTTTATTTGTTTATCTAATTCAAGAAACTTTTGGTATGTAATTTGTGTGTGTGTGTGTGTACATACACAAAAATGTTAAGCATTTTTTTTTTATGTAAAGTGGTTGTTTATTATCAACAGAATATTCTTTTCAACCATTAAAAATAAGATAATTATTAAAAAAGAATAAAATTAAAAGTGAATAATTGATTTTCTTAAAACTAGAATCATATTTTTCTACGTGTGCGTGTATTGTATAGTAGTCAGCATGAATAATAATGGTAATATAAAATCGCAAACTAAGGAATAATCATTTTTCTGTCACAAAGTGATTCTTTTCTCGCGTATGTACGTACATCACACACACACACACACACACACACACACACACACACACACACACACACACACACACACACACACACACACACACACACACACACACACACACACACACACACACACACACACATTACATACTAAAATTTCTTGAATTAAATAAATATTGTTTATAAGTTTTCAAACATTTAATAAATTCGTATATTCGTAAATCTACACGGAGAAAATTTTATATTAAAATTATGTATGATTTATTATTTATAATAGTAACCACGAATTGTAAGAAGAAATTTCAGAGAATTATATCATATAAGTAGTGCAAATATTATCGTAATTTGATGAAAAACATAATAAAAATTTTCATAATTCCTCCTTGGCACGCGTTTACTACTTACCATAGTAATTTTTACCATAAAGTTTTTTCCGTGTATTATAAGTCTATCACGAGGATTAATTTTATTAAAAATATAAATATCCTCGTTATTTAATTTTTAAGAATATAAAGTTGAAACAAACATTTTATTTGGTTATTTCCCTTTTAATCGATAAAATTTTCTAATGTCGTTTAAAAAAGTATAAATTTTTTTTGAGCACATGATAATAGCTTCTTTTAAAATTTATAATAATAGTTTACGACGTTTAAGACTATCATCAAAAAAATATTTTTTATTAAAATATTAAAAATAATCATTATTTATTTAAAAAAATAAATTTAGTAATTGCTTCTTTAAGTATTAGAACTGATATTTTTTTGTACACATGTATGTACACGTACACACATACTTTTTGTCATTAGAAAATTTTATTTTCATTAAAAAAAGTAAGGAACTATCATAACTCAAAGGAAGAATCCAGCTTTACGCGTCGCTTGTGTGTAGCCATTGCCGCTTGTTGTAACAACTCCCCCCGCGCGCCTAGCAATCTCAAGGTTCAAGCGCTAGGGAGGGGCGGCCGCCGCGGTCGGGCGCTCGGCGCGCTTGCATTTGCCGGTAGGCCGGGCTAATACAGAAAATTTTACAAGTCTATAACTCGTTAACTATTGCCAAAATGGAAAAACAATAAGGATTTTTCTGTTCAGCTTAATGCGCTCTATCTGCTTATAAAAATTGCATAAATCTTTACCAAACACCCTGTATATATATATATATATATATCTTACAAGTAGCACATATGTGTTCAGAATGTGGAATGTCACAATTTCACAAAAGGGATCCTCACAAAAGGGGCATAGCATGCAACAACGGGATACATAAAAAAAAAACAGTTAGTCATCAGGCATTAATCAACATTTAGCCCCTATATTTTCTATAGAAATGACGTGTCTTACATTATCCAAATTTGAAACTTTAAATATACCTAATGTTGAAGAAGGAAGTGGATAAGTGTAATAGTCTTCCACTTGATGAAACTTGTTGCCAACAAGATATATTGAGTTTCCTCTTTTAACATTAATTTAATGTTAATGCTTCCTTCAGATGTTACAAATATATAATTTTCGATAGAATAAGAATTACCTGATAAAATAGCGATCCGACAGACGAACTGCATGCAGTGTAGAAACACACGCACCGATTTCATCCAACTTTCTATAGTCATTCAACTTCCAAACTATAAAAAAAGACTTTTTCGGCAACGCTGCAATAAAATTTTACATGGAATAATTATATAAAGAAAAAGACATAATTTTCAATAGAGCATTCAAGAAGCATAACCTATAATTTATTTCATTGCACAATTATTAGCTAATACTTTATGCAAAAATATTAATAATACACACGAGAATATATTATAACTGTATTTAATGTTTACAAATATATAATTTTCGATAGAATGAAAAAAAATTACCTGATAAAATAGCGATCCGACAGACGAACTGCATGCAGCGTAGAAACACACGCACCGAACACAAAACCATTGAATAGGTGCGTTCAGTAATTATAGCAGACCGAGTGGACAGTGAGCGCTCAGTGATTCTTTACTATGATTGGTTTTTGCTTCTAAATCCAACAAAGAATGAAAGGCAAGAAGCAATCATATTAAAGACTCACTGCGTACGAGCGCGCCACTGATCCGTTCCGTTTACTGGGTATTAATCGCGTAATTTCATGTGAAAAGTTTCACTTTTCACTTTATTTATTTTACGTGAACTTTTTTATGACCAAGTAACATTATTTGTGTCACATAGGATGCGTTCGGGGAGACGCTATTAGCGCTACCAGCATCAGTCCATCTTTATTACTCATTAAACGCAGAACAAGGATAAACTGATGCTGATAGCGCTAATAGCGTCTCCCCGAACGCACCCTTAATGGCACAAAATTATTTAGACGTCTATTAGATGTCTATTAGATGTCTATTTCGACACAAAATTATCTAGACATCTATTATATGTCTATTAGACGTTGAGAAATGACTTGCAGCTTAAAATGATTTTTTATTAATAATTTATTGTTATTGTATAAAGACTACTATTGTAAGGTTTTAAACAAACACAATAACACAAAATCACATTACATCTAAGTCAGATATTTCTAGACGTTATTTAGACATAGACGGCTCCGACGTATAATAAACGTCTATCCGATCTTTTATTTCTCCCTGGGATCTTTATCGCGACGAAACCGATACCCTGATAACGCGTCATCGTACGAACAATGTATGTAATATGCTATGCTAAATACTTGGTGACGATGTTGGTATGAGTTGTAGGATGTTTCCATATCCTCCTTCTCCGTTTTCTCCAATGTACACTCCAAGTCCGTGTAGACGACAAACGGCACACGTTCCTTGTTATTAATGTTGCGGAAGCTCAGCCATTTCTCGTCTTCAGTAGGTAGTTCGATAACGCAGTGGTTCATTTTTTGACAGTTTACGCTGTGGATATCTAACTTTTCCTTTGAACTGACATAATGTAGACACCTGCAGAAACATAAAGAGATTTTTTCTTACTTTAATTATTATAGGATAAAAGAGTTTTTTTTTTTTTTTTTCATTGCATCTTTTGTGTGTGTACTTACGGTCGCAAATGTATTTTCTACATTTGTGTCTGCTAATTTGTGAGCCCGCCAAGTGAGGTAGATTTTGAATGCACGCAAAGTACCCCACGTTGTTTTGAGTGGCACCCATTTGGCCGCGTCAATATTGGCCACGGTCCCAATTGGCCACGTCAATATTGGCCACGCGTCAACATTGACCACGTCATTATTGCCCACGCGTCAATATTGGTCGTGTCACTATTGGCCACGCGTCATTATTGTCCACGCGTCATTATTGCCCCCGCGTCATTATTGCCCACGTCATTATTACCCACGTCAATATTAATCCATTTTTTTTTGTTTAGCGTGAAAAGTCGCAAACCCATGTGGTGCAGAGAAATGCTTTGCGCGCGCGCACACACGGAGGGGTGCAAGAGGGACCTTCGCCTCCCCCCTCCCGCACCCACCCCGTCCAAGTCGCAAACCCATATACAGCAATGACGTGGCCAATAGTGATGCCTGGGCAATAATGACGTGGTCAATATTGACGCGTAGCCAATATTGACGTGGCCAATATTGACGCGTGGCCAACAATGACGTGGCCAATAATAACGCGTGGCCATTATTGACGTGGCCAATATTGACACGTGGCCATTATTGACGTGGCCAATCCAACCCGTGGTCAATCGGGATCGTGGTCAATATTGACGTGGCCAATCGGGACCGTGGCCAATATTGACGTGAGCAAACGGGACACTCCCGTTGTTTTCGCGCGGATCTTCTATGTATAACAAGTTAGCGTGTTTTTTCTTCTTGTCGTCGGAGAGCCGCAACGAAATAATTTCTTCTCGTTCAATCCCGTAGACGTTAATTGAAATGTTATTTAGTCTCTTCAATTTCTTAACGTCTTTTAACGCAATTGGAAACTTAATGTCACCGAAATTCAAAACGTTTGTATAATGGGGGTACGATGACTCCCTATCACTGTGGCTTTCTGCTGGATATAGAGCGGCTATCACCGATCACGCGTAGCATGCATTGTCCATTGATTTCACGTTAACAACCACATGCTTCGTCTTTATTTCTCGTGGTAATGTCACGTGACATCCCGCACGCATAGGATTGTACTTGTTCACATGTAAAGTCAAATTCTGTATACGCGACAGCGCCCACCCACTATCACGTTCTTGAAATTCTTTGAGCGATGCTAACGTAGGCTCGATAACACACCGCTCGTACCACTCATCCAAATCTGATGTTCTAAAGAGATTACTGTTTTTTGTGGTAATATTTTTATTGGCACGTTTGTCGCCTGTTACAAACACGCCGTTAAACGCAGTGTTCACTTTCACAGAGTTGTGTCTTTCGATAGGGTCCCGCACTCGCTCGAGAACTATACCACCAGAGTCTTCTAAAAACCTTCGCGGTTCAATATAATTCGCATTGATAACCGCACTTGTCAGAACGCGATTCTCAAACGCGGTGTCAATTTCTCGCCACACGAGTCTGTCCGCGTTGTCACTCGCGTAATTACCGCCGACGTGCACAAAACGTCTTTTTACTTGTGTCTTTTCACCCGCGAGTCGTGCGAGTCTCGCCACCAAAAATTGTCTATGGCCAACGGTGAGCCGCGAACGCTTAGCGCGCCTACATTCCTCGAGTCGTTCGATACACTCGTTGCATTGTTGCAACCATTCTAAACACTCACCTAAGGTTGCGATTCTGTCGGCTTACTCTAACAGCTTGCGTTCTTCTTGCTCAAAATGTGTTATTTTTTAATACTGTTTTTTCAACAATTATTAACAAGTCTTTACACTGTGCAAACCGGCACAAATTACTGGGAATCAATACAAACATGGGCTATCTGCAATTTGAGCAATATTTTCCATCCAACCTATCGAACGCATTAGTAATATGTTTACTAAAAGCGTACATTATACCAAAATCTGTGTCAGATATTTGCATAATGCATTCGGCATATGCCGAATATGTACCACCCGTGATGTAGTAAAAGTATATACCACAATGTTTCGATCTTACAGTTATGGTACACACTTCCGCAGATGTCAAATGTTTCTCGATGGTATCGATATAATCTTCTACAATCGTGTAGTTACTATATTCGGAAACTATGTTCTCTTCATCCATTATATCCTCAAAATTAATATCATTCACAATGTCTATTATCTCGGCATCATCCATTTGTTGTATATTGTCCACAACATTAAAGTTTTTTGGATTATTATCCGTTAAATGTCTATTACATTATTTGCATCATCCGCAATGTCTATCATTTCGACATCATCTATGATGTCTACAAGTTCCACCATCATTTTATTTGAAGTCATTTTTCAAGTTGCACTGATTCGCTCGCATCTTAAACTTCACGTCGACTGTGCGATTGTGCATTTCCTAACCATTTATATACTTCCTATAACCCTTTGTCTCTCTTTGTCTCAACCAGAACATTGGCATTCGCCATTTTGTTTTTTATTTATATAATTTCAAAGCAAGCTCCTAGTTCTGCGAAGAACTGGGTATCGGTGTAAACCGCGAATCGCATCCCTTGTAGCGATTGAGGTGTCTGTGCGACAAACGTCTTTTATTTCTCTGTCCTATACCACTTCTCAAGTTTTTACATTATTTTGTCTTCGATGGATTTCAAGAGTATCTTCTCCCATGACTACGTGTCTCATAAGTTAGCAGCCGACAAAAAATTATAGTATTGTTGTTTACAAATTTTAGTTGTTTGGACAATACATTTCGTCTATCGCTGATAGCAGAGAATTTCAAAGATCTTTTTTTCATCGATTTTATTAATATCATGAACTTGGTGTGAGTAAAAACGCGCAAAAAATATATATGCCATGAGTAGGAGTGAGAGCGCGCGCGAGAGAACGCTAGACCGCATCCCTTATTTATAAATCGTATCGATCGAAGCGTTGGCTATCTTATCCAACGTCTAAATAATAACTTCCGGGTGATGAAAGATTTCGCTACGTACGCATCATCTCGCACATGAGAAAGGCATACTTACATTGTCAGTCAGTCTCGAGTCGTCCACCCATCGGGATGGACGTTTCCGCGATTTCAGTTTTTTCGCGTGTGAAACCAATATATGCGATCGGTCGCATAATAGACGACTACACTTCGCCCTCGTAATTGACATATGGATTACATAGAGCAAATCTCTCCCTTACAATGCGACGAAAGTCGCAGCGTAAGTCTCTTTTTATTATTAAGCTCTTGGTTCAAAAAAGGGGGGTTCTAAGACTCCTGAGCTTCGAGGAGTATGTGGGGGTCCTTGGTGGAGAGGGGAGGCGTCACGTTGGTGGTGGGGAGAAATGACGCTCCCCCCTCTTCACCAGTAAGGAATCCCCCGCATCCCCGCACCCTTTTCGGAGCTCCCAGTCCAGAACCCCCCTTGAATTCTTACTATCAACTGTGACGTGACGTTTTTCGTCAGTCACAAGGGCCGGATGGCCCGACCGGGAAAGGTCATTTGGGGCCGCTCATTACCCCGAGGGGGAGAGCGGCCTCTCCTTTTCTGAGTAATATTTCTTTTAGTATTAAGTCACTTAGGTATCCGCCAAGTTGCGATCCGCGGGAGAAATGGTGTGCCACGACTACCAGTTGTAATTAATGGAGCAGCCGTCGAGGAAATGTTAATAAGAAGCATAGACGACCGAGCGGCGGGGCTCCGGACAGCCGGAAGATAGCGAGTAAGGGCAAGTATTTACCTACAGTACCGAGGTACGTAGGAAAGTCGAAAGACAAACACTGCCGCTGTATCTTATTATAGAGAAAGGAGCAGCAGTCCGGTGCAGCCTGGGACAACGCCGGGGAAAGAGCATGCGCCCTTACATCCGACGACCAGAGTGGAGGAAACCCCAATAAGCAAGCATCGCTTATCACATGATTTCAATTGGTTAGCTCCTGAAATTTTACATAAAAAAAAAAATGTTAAAAGAAGGGAAATTGCGGAGATGTTTTTTATTAAAAAACACTCCTACACTGTTAATGCACAAAAAGACACGGAGAATTTTAATCTTATTTATGATCGTATAATTGAGTCGGTTTAATCTTACAGATACACAAGTATTTAGTCAAATATTTATTTATTGTATTACTTGACATTGGGCTTCGAACCATCACGTTTGTCATCTAAATCAGTTTCTCGTCAATCACAGCAGTGTAATGGTCGTAATTTTTATCAGAGTGACTTCCCACTAAACTGCACCTAACTTCTACATCGTATACAAGTTTATAATATCACTTTTTTAATGAATAACTGACATACCCAAATCAGACAAAAGTTATACTTTACAATAAGTTTGATGACGGTTATAAAATTTGAACTGACTCACAATCATGAAAGTTATTGATTTTTACATAAAATATGTGTTCTATCAACAATTAGTTTAAGGGGCTACACCCAGAGACGTAAAAAATAGGCTTTCTTCTCGATTTTTTTTTCGAAACGTAATGTATGTAATTAATCCTAGTTTTCTTTACTTTAAAATACATTCTTAGAACATGTTTCAGAATAAATTTGAACTAAAAATTTTTTTAATGGCGGAGATATTGTCTTCGTCGCAAGACCTTGTTAAAAAAAGGTGCTCCGCGGTGCCAATTGCAGCTCCTACGCTACAGTCCAACCTACAGGACTTATCTGAAACAGACCAGTCTAGAATTTTCTTAAACTGAATGATATTATTTAGTCTTTATCGTGGCCGATTTTTAAAATATCAATTTTTGGCAAAATTGCGGCCGTTTAAAGAAAAAAAGCAATTTTTTAGGGTAAAATTCGGTCGTTTTTTTAACTTTAAAAAAAAGTAAGAGCTCTAAAAAAAACCGCCACAATAAAGACTGCCTTTTTTGTGTAGATTAAGCCCTCCAAATTTCAAGTAAATCGGTCCAGCCGTTTCAAAGATATTTTTGGCACGCGTTTTGAAAACATGGTTTCGAGAAAAACGCGTTTAAAGTTTGACATTCGGTTAAAACGTAGATAATTTTTTTTCAAACTTACATGGAGTCATCCACTCCAGGGCCATACAGTGAACCCTTTCCAGATGTAGCGGCATCAAAGGCTTCGATTCTAGCTTGCCGGCGTAATATTCTTGCGTAAGCTTGTAACGGTTCACCTTTCCCGATCGCCTCGGACAGGCTCGCCGGATTCCAGGATTCGGGAGAAGGGGGGAAACCAACTTGCGTATACCGATATTGAATCAACAGTTCTTTATTATAAACCTTAGCCTATATACATTTCTTAGCCTACTCTATGTATTACCTAGTTTACACAATATACAGTTTAACCTAGTGACGCTAGTCGGACGGGAGCGCGCTAGTGCGCAGTACCTTAAACGCGGTCGCGATCCGTGTCGCCGGCAAGGACCGGCGGGCAGGGCGGCCAGGTAACCGGCCGCGTTGGGGATGACAGGGATGGCCGAATGCCGGCAAGAACCGGGCAGCAGAACGGCCAGGTGGCCTGCTCCGTCGGCGGATACAAGGATAGCCGAATGCCGGCAAGAACCGGGCGGCAGAACGGCCAGGTGGCTTGCTCCGTCGGTGGACACAAGGATAGTCGAATGCCAGCGAGAACCGGGCGTCGGAGTGGTCCGGAGACCTACTCAGTCGACAGGACGGGACTGGTGCTCGATCCGGATCAAGCTCGGCTTTTATACCCGTCGGGGCGATCCCCACGTGTTCCCAGCAGCGTGGTGGGATCGGTTCCCGACGGGGATACTAGACTTTCGGGAGGGGCGTCCGTAGACGCCGAGTCCCGTGGTGGGGCAGATGGTCGGCCCGGGACTTAGTGACGAATTGTCACATTACTCCCCCTTTTTAGGGGGGGGGGAGGGCGCGGGTGGCAATGGCCGGATTGCCCGGGGCTGACCCCGGCGATCGAAACGGATTATCCATCGATCGCCGGTGTCAGTCACCCGGTATTTACGACGCACCACGGCGGCGTGAAACGGCACTGCCACCACCCTCCCGTTCGGTAACGCCACGCGCACCAGGGGGTGTACGGGAGCGGAGGGGGTCGGAGGTTTAAGCGCAGCTTTTGCCATAGGTCCACCCCGATTAGAACCTAGCCGTGGCAAGATGGCAAACCGGTGCCGGTACGTGCGTCCACGTAGGCGCAGTGACAGGTGGAGTACCCTCATGATGGAGACTTGGGTTCCATCGGCAAGGTGTGCGTACCCCTCCTTTGGCCCGGCGATGACACGTTGACGGGGAAACAGCCTGGCCGTCTCGTCGCTGACGTAAGATAGCTCTGATCCCGAGTCCACGAGCGCCAACAGATGGTGGCCGCCAATACGGACAGGCAGGTGTGGCCGCGGATTATAGGTTACTCGGTCGCGGGCTCGGTGACGACCGCCACGTCGCCGGCCCGCTGGGCGTTTCCCGGCGGGTGGCAGTCGCGAGTTAGTACTCCATCCTTCCCGCAGCGGGAACAGAATTTCTTCAATGGCCGTTTGCAATCCTGTCGGGTATGTCAACGCTGTTTGCAGCGCCAGCAGCAGTCCTCTCGGCTATATGCCGTAACGGTGGCAGTGGCCTTTGAGGCGGGCCTAGCCTAGGGCGAGAGTGTCTTCCGGCGTTGCTCGATCTCTTCATACCGAGCGGCCTGAGAGCTTAACTCGAGCAGGGTGGTCTGTCCTGTTAGAGGAACGAACAGCTGGTAGTCGGGATCCATGTTTTTATAAATCTGCTCGACCTGGTCCCGCTCGGAGTACCCCCCGGCTCGGCGCATCATCGTGGTCAGTGCTGTGGCATAGGCCTGGAACATCTCACCTCTGCGTTGGTGGCGACCCTGGATCTCCAGTTTCATTCGGCGTTGATACCCCGGAGGTAGAAATGCTTGCCGCAAGTTCTCGGAAAATTCTTCCCAGGTGCTCCACTGGCCGGCGTTGTTTCGGTGCCAAAGGAGAGCGTCGCCTCGTAACAATTCCGGTAGTCCGAGGAGGAGGTGTTCTCCCTCCAGGCCGTAGCTCGATTTCAATTCCTCGGTTCGCTCAAGGAAGGAGAGCGGATTTTTCCCGTCGAAGTGGTGTCCCCACTTCCGGATCTGATTGACTAGTTTGATTCTTTCCATCGGTCCGGGTGTCGTCCTTGGAAGCTCCTGGTGGGCGGCTCTCTCTTGCTCCATTGTGTGGCTCCCGGGTATTGGTTCTGGCTGGTTGGGCATGTCGTCGTCGGCTGACTCGATGAAAATTGCTGGTATGTCCGGAATATGGAGAACGCCGGGATATGCGGTGTGAAACTGGCGGAGTCGTTTTCGAAGAGCGTCCAATGGAGCGGCGGCGTCTATTCCGTGCTGCTGGGCGAGCTGTAAGGCCTGCTCTTTGGAAAGGGTATTGATCCACGAACTCATTCGGTTTTTACGCAAGCTGGGCTCCCACTAGTCAGGTCCCTGTTCGGGCGCCATGTAACGGTTCGCCTTTCCCGAACGCCTCGGACAGGCTCGCCGGGTACCAGGATTCGAGAGAAGGGGGGAAACCAACTTGCGCACACCGATATTAAAGTAATAAGTCTTTATTACAAGCCTTAGCCTAACTCACATATTTCTTACACTACCTTATGTACTACTTAGTCTAACAATGTACAGCTTAACCTAGCGTCGTCAGTCGGACGGGAGCGCGCTAGTGCGCAGCACCTTAGAACGCGGTCGCAACCCGTGGTCGCCGGCGAGAACCGGCGGGCAGGGCGGCCAGGTAACCTGCCCCGTTGGAGATGGCAAGGACGGCCGAATGCCGGCAAGAACCGGGCGGCAGAACGGCCAGGTGGCCTGCTCCGTCGGCGGACACAAGGATAGCCGAATACCGGCGAGAACCGGGCGGCAGAACGGCCAGGTGGCCTGCTCCGTCGGCGGACACAAGGATGGCCAAATGCCGGCGAGAACCGGGCGGCAGAACGGCCAGGTGGCCTGCTCTGTTGGCGGACACAAGGATAGTCGAATGCCGGCGAGAACCGGGCGTCAGAGTGGTCCGGAGACCTACTCAGTCGACAGGACGGGACTGGTGCTCGATCCCGATCGAGCTCGGCTTTTATACCCGTCGGGGCGATCCCCACGCGCTCCCGGCAGCGTGGTGGGATCGGTTCCCGACGGGGGTACTAGACTCTCGGGAGGGGCGTCCGTAGACGCCGAGTCCCGTGGTGGGGCGGATGGTCGGCCCGGGACTTAGTGACGTATCGTCACAAGCTATTTGCTGCAAAGGATTAGAAGGCACTCATCGCGCCCCAACATCGTCAAACGCGCTTGGACCTTTCTCGCTATATCTCCGACAATTTTCAAAGAATCACTTTGAAACTTGTAAGGGATATTCTCAAGACCTTATACTTTACGAATATGCAAAAAACGAAAAATTTATTTTTTCAAAATTTCTGGGTGTATGTAGCCCCTTAAAGAAATGCAATTTTAGCTTATGGCTTATGATTTACTTGCATAATTTTTACGTCTTTATGGGTAGCAGTTGAGCGCGCGAAGATGTTAAAATCTTTTAATTTAAATAGCTTTTCGGAAAAAGGGGGGAGGTGGAATAATAATTTTCGTTCGAAACGTAAGGGAGACGGAAATTCTCGATCGGAGCTGTCGAAAGTTTTAAAACGGAAAGAGGAGGACAAAGAAAAAAGGAATTATTTTAAAGGAAAGGAAGGAAACGGAGAGCGAAAAGGGAAAGAATGTTGGCAATGTGGGGCCACCGGGCACTTTCGTGCGGAGTGTCCGGCAAATAAATCGGGAAACTAAGTTCTGTCGGGTTTATTGGGGCCGGCTCGGCAGGCGGAGTTCGGGCTCCTGTTCCCGCGCGCGACGGGGCCGCTCTGGTTCGGCGACTTGACGGTGTGAGTGCGGCCGCGCGCGGCCGTTGTTATTTTACCGGATATTTAAATGGGAGAGTATGCAATTTTAAAATCGATACGGGCTCGGATGTATCGGTCGTGAGTGCTAGGATGGCTGCTTCTTTTAACCAGGAGCGTATTATTTTTTGTGATTTGAAATATCCTACCGGAGAAAAAGTTCCGGTAATTTCTCGTATTACTGTTGAAATTTCTTTAGGTAAATTTTGTGTTAATTTATTGTGTTATGTCGCGGAGATAAGCGACGAATGTATACTCGGAGTGGATTTTCTCTCTGAGGCGGGAATTCTTGACGGTCTGTTTGAAAGCGCCCTCGGTTTAACGGGCAGCGAGGCGGAGGAGCGCGGGCAAATTGTTCTCGGATTGAGGAATGCCCTGCTTGGCTCTCCGATCCTCTTTTGCAGATTTTTGAAGAAAGTTCTCAAGAACTTGAATTTTCTCAAAAGCAAATGTTTTCGAATTTCTTGTCTGAATTTTCTTGTGTATTTTCTGAAAAGATTATTGCTGGTAATTGTAATGTTTTGTCGCATAACATAAAATTGTGTGATTCTCGCCCTATTAAGCAGGTACCTCGACGAATCCCCTTCATTTACAGGCGGAAGTGAATAAAATTTTGGAAGATATGAAAGCTCATAAAGTAATAGAGGAATCAAATAGTCCTTGGGTTTCTCCAGCAGTTATGGTCAAAAAGAAGGACGGTACGATAAGGTTTTGTGTCGACTTCCGGAAATTAAATGCTGTGACCATAAAAGATTCTTTTCCGCTTCCAAGAATTGATAACATTTTGGATTGTTTAACGGGGAATTCGTGGTTCTGTACATTGGATCTTAAAAGTAAATATTGGCAGGAAAGCCTAGACCCTAAGGATCGTGAAAAGACTGCTTTTTTTATCGGAAATGGTTTGTGGCAATTCACAGTTATGCCTTTTGGTCTTTGTAACGCCCCTGCTACATTTGAACGCTTGATGGAAAGAGTATTGGAAAGATTAATTTCAAAGAAGTGCTTTGTTTATCTTGATGATGTAATTGTTTTCGGAAAAAATTTTAAAGAAATGATGCTCAATTTGAAAGAAGTTTTTATTCAGTTGAAAAGAGCTAATTTAAAAGTTAATCCTAGTAAATGTAGTTTTCTTAAAAGAGAAGTTAAATATTTAGGTCATGTTATTTCAGCAAAGGGGGTTGCAACTGACCCTGAAAAGATTTCTTCGGTTAAAAATTGGCCTCTTCCGAAAAATCGGAAGCAGGTACAAAGTTTTCTTGGATTTTGCTCGTATTATAGAAAATTTGTGAAAAATTTTGCTGTTTTAGCAAAGCCTTTGTATAATTTAACAGAGGAAAACGTTAAGT
The DNA here is from genome assembly GCF_013373865.1 of Monomorium pharaonis. NCBI lineage: Eukaryota > Metazoa > Arthropoda > Insecta > Hymenoptera > Formicidae > Monomorium > Monomorium pharaonis. Next base: position 3,546,754 of record NC_050468.1, on the reverse strand, counting down.
TCTTTTGGTCCTCTGAATGCCAACAGGCTTTTGAGAATTTAAAACGTGTATTAACATGTCCTCCGGTTTTGTCTTTTTCTTCGGGGGAAGGACAATTTATTTTAGATACCGATGCCTCGAATCATGGCATCGGGGCTGTTCTTTCTCAGTTGCAGGGAGAAGAGGAAAAAGTCATCGCTTACTACAGTCGGATTTTCAGTAAGACGGAGCGGAATTATTGCGTTACCCGTCGTGAACTTCTTGCTGTCGTGGATTCAGTGAAGTCTTTCCATCACTATCTTTATGGACGAAAGTTTTTAGTGAGGACCGACCATGTTTCTCTTCGTTGGTTGATGTCCTTTCGGAATTTGGAAGGACAGCTGGCAAGATGGGCAGAACGCCTTCAGCAGTACAATTTTGATATCTTTTATCGGAGCGGAAAGGTGCACAAAAACGCCGATGGACTCTCGAGACGACCATGTTTGGAGACTTTATGTCGATACTGCATAAAGGTAGAATTAAATGAGGAATCTTTAAAGGAAGAGATTTTGGGACGTTTAATTTTTTCAAATAAGGAACTTCAGGAATGGCGTTCAGAGCAGCTTCAGGATTCTGTTGTTTCTATGATAATTCGTGCTAAGGAGGCTGAGACTTGCCCTAATTGGCAAGAAGTTGCTTCAGGCGAACCTTCCTTGAAGATTTATTGGTCTTATTGGGATTCATTGTTATTGATTGACGGAGTTTTTCATAAGAAATGGGTTTCCCCGAACTTGCGGAAAGATATTTTTCAAATTGTGGTGCCACGGCATAAAGTTCAGGAAATTCTTGAAGAAGCCCATGATTCACCTTTAGGGGGACATTTCGGTGTCAATAAGACCCTTCAGAAAATACGAAAACATTTTTATTGGGCTACCAGCAAGAAGGACGTGGAGAGATGGTGTGCCTCTTGTAAGGTATGCGTTGCTAGAAAAGGGCCCATTGGGAAGGGAAAGTCTCCCTTGGAAATTTACAATGTGGGCGCACCTTTCGAGAGGATACAAGTCGATATTCTGGGTCCTCTGCCGGTTTCTTCTTCAGGAAATAAGTATCTCCTAGTAGTGGTGGATTGTTTTACTAAATGGCCAGAAGCTATTCCCTTAAAGAATAAAAGAGCTAGTACCATTGCAAGATCACTTGTGGAAGTATTTTCTCGACACGGAATTCCTTTGGAGCTTCACACGGATCAGGGAAGGAATTTTGAATGTAGTCTTTTCAAGGAGATGTCTTTGCTTCTAGGAATGAAGAAGACGCGTACGACTCCTCTTCATCCACAGTCTGATGGACAAGTCGAGCGTCAACATCGCACAATTCTTGATTATTTGGCGAAATTCATTTCTGAAAACCAGAAGGATTGGGATCGTTGGATTTCACTTTATCTTTTGGCTTTTCGTTCGTCAAAGCAGGAAGCAACTGGAGCTTCTCCTGCGGAAATGTATTTGGGACAAGACTTACGTTTGCCTCTGGATCTTCTTAGAGGCAACCCTCCTTCTTCCAAGAAAGAAGAGAGGATTGATTTCATTTTCAGATTGAGGCAGAGATTAGATTTGATGCATCGTTTCGCTCGAGAGCGTCTTTCAATTAGCTCCAAAAATGCTAAGTTTTAGTATGACCAACGGACTAGACAAGTAAATTTCGAATCAGGGCAGAAAGTATGGTTCTTCGATCCTCGACGGGTTCCTGGAAGAGCTCCTAAGTTGCAGAGTTCTTGGGACGGTCCGTGGAAGATAGTCAAGAAATTGAATGATGTATTGTGTTGTATTCGGAGATTTCATAGAAATAAAGTCGTTCATGCAAACCGTTTGGCTCCTTTCATGGAGAGGGAGTGAAGCCGATGCGAGTTCAAACCGAACCGATACGAATCCGAGCCCGAATACGAAATGGAGGGTTTATTCTAATTTTAACACCGTTTTGAAGTTAATTTTAGTTCATGTTTTTGTGTTTTTGTTCTGTTTGTTTTCTTGTGTGTTTTAGTTGCTCTTCGGAGAGCAGTTTCTTTTTAGAAGAAGGACGGATGGAAAGGGATTTCTTTCGGAAGGAGGTCGCTACTTGTAGGGAAGAAGACTGCCTCATCCACGGTTTTTGACCGTGGTTTTCCCGTGGAACGTAGGGCAAATGCCGAGGCAGAGGACGGGAAGCTTTTTAAAGCGTTGGGTCCACGGAGATAAATTCCCCCCCGATCCTGAAAAGAGAAGAAAGAAGTGCACAAGATCCGACGTCGAGGGACAGTGTCACAAGGGGAGTGGAGCACGGGGACGCGGAAGGATTCGGGAGATCCTGCGTGAGAGCTGGATGAGCTCGGCGTGAGAGGATGCCCGTGGTAGTCCTTGCAGGGGGCGAAGAACTTCGGTGGACGTGGCTCGGGAACCCGTTGCAGCAGCTCGGGAAGAGCAGGAAATCGTCCGGGTACCGAGGGAGTCTTCTGCGGAAAGCGCTAAAACTGTTCCCCTAATTGTCGGGACGACAATCTAGAAGAAGGGGGGCAGTGTTGCGTGCGTCGCCCGGTATACTCCGCGACCGCGACTCAGCTGTTCGAAGACAGATCAATACTATTGATTTCCTGGACCGAGCGTTGTCAGCTGACGAGCGCTTGACGACGCGTATAAACAACGAGTCGAATCTCGGTCTCGAGCCTTGTCGGACGCGTTAATAAAGCTGCTTGGTTTTACAGTTATAAAAGTGTCTTTCATTTCCGCGGCGCGCACGCTACAATATTCATCTCATACGTGATTAAAATTTCAGTCTTATGCTTAAAATCTAGCGAGACATTTGTTGTTCCTTCCCATTTTACAATATTGCTGTTAAATTGTGAGAGTGATTCCTATGTATCTGGAAGTCCTTGGTTTACCTTCTTTAAGTATGTCTGTCATTGTTCGTCTTCGTATTGTTATGAATATATTTTAGATTAAGAGTTGCTTTATGACTTGTCAGTATTCCTACTTCCTACATGTTTATGTCTTTACGGATAACTGTCGACAGACATAAAGATCTATGTTTTTAAAAAATTAGTTTTTGCATCGACTTTGGTATCAAAATGATTGTCCAATTATGTGCTCTTAAAATATCCTGATCCCGAATTTTGTGCTTAATATTTAAACTGTCGAACTCAATTGTTTAAGGTGGCGGTACTGACGCGTACATAAGACTAAGATAACTTAAAAAAATTATTTGCTGCATCGACTTTGGTATCAAAATGATTTATTTATGTGCTCTTAAAATCCTGATCTTAAATTGTATAATTAATTTGTAACGGTTCACCTTTCCCGATCGCCTCGGACAGGCTCGCCGGATTCCAGGATTCGGGAGAAGGGGAGAAACCAACTTGCGTGTACCGATCTCAGATTAACAGTCTTTTATTGTAATTCTTATTCTATCTTACATAGTCCTTAGGCTACTTATTCTATGCGTGTATATACAATAATGTACAGCTTAACCTAATGTCGTCGACTCGGACGGGAGCGCGCTAGTGCGCAGCACCTTGAACGCGGTCGCGAACCGTGGTCGCCGGCAAGAACCGGGCGGGCAGGGCGGCCAAGTAACCGGCCCCGTGGAGGATGCTAGGGATGGCCGAATGCCGGCAAGAACCGGGCAGCAGAACGGCCAGGTGGCCTGCTCCGTCGGCGGATACAAGGAGAGCCGAATGCCGGCAAGAACCGGGCGGCAGAACGGCCAGGTGGCCTGCTCCGTCGGCGGATACAAGGAGAGCCGAATGCCGGCAAGAACCGGGCGGCAGAACGGCCAGGTGGCCTGCTCCGTCGGCGGATACAAGGATGGCCAAATGCCGGCGAGAACCAGGCGGCAGAACGGCCAGGTGGCCGGCTCTGTTGGCACAATGAGGATAGCCGAATGCCGGCAAGAACCGGGCGGCAGAACGGCCAGGTGGCCTGTTCCGTCGGCGGACACAAGGATAGTCGAATGCCGGCGAGAACCGGGCGTCAGAGTGGTCCGGAGACCTACTCAGTCGACAGGACGGGACTGGTGCTCGATCCCGATCGAGCACGGCTTTTATACCCGTCGGGGCGATCCCCACGCGCTCCCAGCCGCGTGGTGGGATCGGTTCCCGACGGGGGATACTAGACTTTCGGGAGGGGCGTCCGTAGACGCCGAGTCCCGTGGTGGGGCGGATGGTCGGCCCGGGACTTAGTGACGAATTGTCACAAATTTTAAGAGTATATTTTGGTAAATTTTAAGGATTTTTAAAGTTATAACTTTTTGTATTATTATTTTGCGAGTTAGACCTTTTTTTACCGTAATACCATTATAGTACGAGGGTTCTGAGTATCCGTACTTTGAAATCTGTTTGCAGTATCTTAAACTTCAAAGCCAGTAGAAAATTTTGATATATTTTTTATGTATTCTATGAACAGATAAAAGCAAAAAATTCGGGTCCAGAGCAAAAATTGGCATATAATTAGTAATTAGTAGATAACTATGCTGTATGTTCAAAGTTTTTAGTAGTAGGGACCTTTTTAAAAAAGGTAAAAAAAGCGAGCCATGTGTGTGGTTTTTCTTTAAGGAAAAAAATTACAAAATCCAAGGTAATACTTTTGATAATATCAAATTCAACTTAAGTGATATATAATCTGTAAATATTATAAAATGCATGATATCTAAACCAAATTACCTTTTTAAAAAAGGTAAAAAAAGCGCGTCATGTGTGTGGTTTTTCTTTAAGGAAAAAATCACTAAATCCACGAATACTTTTGATACATTAAACCTAAGTGATATTTTTTTATAATGAAAAAAATAAAATCCGAGATAAAACTTTTCAAATTCAACCCAAGTAATATACATTCCTGAAATGATATAACTTTCATTATTAAAGTGACAATTATTTTGTATAAAAAATTATTGTATTTACACACACAAATCAATTTCTCTACAAAAATAATGATATGTAAATATTTTGCGCCAATTAAAAATAAATATTACAAAATGAGAGTATTAAGTTTTTTCTTTACAAAAATAATAAAATGAAGAAATATATGCGCCAATCTATAAAAATGGATGTTTATTTTTTGGCTAGCATTCATAGTTTGATTTTTCATTAAACTTGTATCAGACTAGAAATTGATATTGGGATTGAATTGAAATGTAACCAATTAGGAATAAAACCAATATTCTTTAACTTTGCTTTGAATGATCAAATTCCAATTCAATCTCAATCTCAATCTCTAGTCTGATATGGCGTTAAGATTGTCTTCAGTTTGTTTTCAGATACAATTTTGTTAACTTTAAAGAGATTATTTAATTATAAATTTAAGAAAATCTTAAATACAAGATCAAACTATAAATATTAGTTTTTCGTATTAAATTATTGGCTGCTGTGCGCCGATGTGAGGCTGCTGCGCGTCTGTAAAAAACAATTGTCAGGTAACATATTAGCAAGAAATAAAGGACATAATATTGAGCTGGCAAATAAGCATTTTAATACAAATAAATTACAAATATTACAAATAAATATTTTAATACGAAATACTATCTCTAATATGCACTCTTTGTAAAATAACACGATAGAAAAATATTCACGTTTGATCTAACGACTTCAGGATAAATTATTCGATGCGACTTCTACGGTAATTATAGGTAATTAGAGATCAATGTTATGTCAAGTATCGTTAGTATGGTCAACTAGAAAGGATTTTCTCTTATATATGATAGAGAACTTCGAATTTCTTCTATCGTTAATACATTATAAGTCACTGAAAATCTGTCGTAATTAATAATGCAATTAAAGGTAGAAGAAACTGTAAGTTTTCTATGGTTATAAAAAAAAATCCTCCGTTGTGTTAACAATACATGATATTGAACATTAATTTTTAAGCATAATTATCATAGCATCGCGCCTAAGCTATCGTGAAATCGTTACATCAAGAGGGAATATTTTTCTGTTATTACGAAGAGTGTAACATACTATGGATAAGTATTTCGCGCATTGTAGTATGACACCTCTCTTTCCCTCTCTCCCTCTTTCCCTCTCTCTCTCTCTCTCTCTCTCTCTCTCTTTCCCTCTCAAGTACTACGTAGTACATAAATACAATAAATATTACCACGTTTAACAACATCTTTAGTTTGTATTATTCTACTTTCATTATGTGTAATTTGAATAAAATTTTAACAATTATCATTTTTTTATATTTTTAGTGTTAAACACGATCGAAGAAAAAAATTATCAAAAATTATTACTAAAACTGCGATAAATAATCAGCACGATACTTTTTCTTTGAGTATCGTATCGTGTTTAATGAATTCAGAATTCAAAATTTTAGACAGAAATTTAAACGTAATGATAGAACGACCCGTAAAATTTTTATATTTTTCGTATTGTTTTGAAATGTGACTTACTTAATATCAAGAAAATAATTTCACTAACATCCCCAGCAAACACAAAGTTACATGTAACGTGCCTGTTAGTTATAATTTCTCACTCAACAATGTAATTGTAATATAACACACGTGTTATATTACAATTACATTGTTGAGTGGGAAATTATAACTAACAGGCACGTTACATGTAACTTTGTGTTTGCTGGGTCTCTACAATTCTAGAATTTTTTATAAAAATAAAGCAAAACATTGCTGCAATTTTTATATTAAAAAGACAAAGATAAAAAGATGTACTTCGCGAATTCAGCAAGAATATCTTTCCCTCTAAAGTTACAGTAACACGATAAATGTCATTTTTAACAACAGTTCCAATCAATATTATTAGTTTCATTAAATGTCATATAAAATTTTTTTAACAAGATTACTATTTTTTAACACTTTTAACATTAAACACGATACAACACTCAAAGAAAAAGTATCGTGCTGATTATTTATCGCAGTTTTAGTGATAATTTTTGATAATTTTTTTCTTCGATCGTGTTTAACACTAAAAATATAAAGAAATGATAATTGTTAAAATTTTATTCAAATTACACATAATGAAAGTAGAATAATAAAAACTAAAGATGTCATAAAGATGAGTAAATCATTTATTGTATGTGTGTACTACGTAGTACTTGAAGGGAAAGAAAGAGAGAGATAGACGGAAGAGAAGAGAAGAAGAGAGAGAGAGAGAGCGGAGAGAAGAGAGAGAGAGAGAGAGAGGGGGGGGGGGGGGGGGAGGGAGAGGGCGTTTGGTGGGTGGGGGGGGGAAGAAGAGAGTAGAGTGCGAGTCGAGGGCGGAGAGCGCGCGGTCGCGTCTCGAAAGCGAGAGAGATGGGCGCGAATCTCGCGCGACGCAGCTCGCTGCGAGCTTCCCTCCTTGCGCGCTCGGGGGGTGTGTGGACAGCGGGAGCTAGATGTCATACTAAAATGCGCGAAATACTTATCCATAGTATGTTACACTCTTTGTACATAATAACAGAAAAATATTCCCTTTTGATGTAACGATTTCACGATAGCTTAGGTGCGATGCTACGATAATTATGCTTAAAAATTAATGTTTAATATCATGTATTGTTAACACAACGAAGGATTTTCTTTTATAACCATAGAAAACTTACAGTTTCTTCTACCTTTAATTGCATTATTAATTACGACAGATTTTCAGTGACTTATAATGTATTAACGATAGAAGAAATTCGAAGTTCTCTATCATATACAAGAGAAAATCCTTTCTAGTTGACCATACTAACGATACTTGACATAACATTGATCTCTAATTACCTATAATTACCGTAGAAGTCGCATCGAATAATTTATCCTGAAGTCGTTAGATCAAACGTGAATATTTTTCTATCGTGTTATTTTATAAAGAGTGCATATTAGTGATAGTATTTCGTGCATTTCGTATTTTTCTAATAAGATGATTACCAAAGGAGAATGTATAAAGAATCAATTGTGATAAATCTTCGTTAATTTAATATTCCAAAAAAACGATGAGAGAATTTGATGTGGCAAATATTATATTATTTGCAGGTTCCATACGTTTCCATCGCTTTTTCTCTTTCGACTTTCTTATTTACAGAAGTTTATTACGATTTAAATTCGTCCTATTTTTATTAATAATTCATAATCTCGTCATGTAATCGCGAGTATGCGTAGCAGCCATCGACGCGAGCTTGGGCGCGGTGCGGCGAGACGTGGGAACGGCGACGACGCCACGCTTCTCCTTCTCCCCCCCGCCGCCACCGGCAGCCAATGCTTGAGACAGTAGGCCGTGCTATGGCTCGAGCGGCTCGAGCCCTTCCTTCGGCGTGCAAGGCGCGCTCTCATTCGCATAAATTAAAAAATTTATATCTTGATTATTGATAGACCTAACCAAGACTATATTGGATTTTTATGTTCATCTCGATCCCGTCTATCTTTCCATGAAGTATTGCACACCAGATTTGGGACACCCTGTATATCTTATAGAAACGTGTCTCTTAGATTTTTGTGATTAACAACATATTTTAAGGACAATTAAATCGATGCCAGATGATTATGACACTTCTATTGTAAGTTTTATTAGTTCGTTTATTGAACTGTGTATTTAATTTATTGTTATTTTCAATTTGAATATTATTCTCAACTTGACAGTTAATATAAGTGTTACTCTTAAATTAAAAATAACACTCAAATTAACTCCTCAACTTAAGAGTAAGCTCATTTAACTCTCAAGTTAAGGATAACGCTGTTAAGTTAACCCTCAAGTTCAAGGTTATACTCTAGTTAAGGGTTATAATCAGGTTGAGTGTTCGAAATAACACTAAAATTGAGTGTTGTTTTGAGTTTTACTTTGAATGTTATTTTGAATGTATTTTGGAGTGTTTTTTCCGTAAAGGTTACATCAATTAAATACATTACAATTATATTATAATAATCTTTATTAGTTCTTTTATATGTAAAAGCATATGAATCATTTTATCCGCAACAAAATTATTGTCGACATAAGATCTTTAATTTTTATAAATATTGAGCTTTAGGAATAAAGGATTAACGTATTTATATTAATGGTGATAAAAAAACATTTCTAGTCCTTCCTTAAAGTGGATGATCCTAAATTTCTTATCCAGCTAAGAAACCACCGTCAATAGGTAAATAAGCACCGTTGATCATGGAACTTCGATCGCTCAATAAATATATAACTGGATCTACCACTTCGTCGATTTCTACAACAATAGTTTGATGGATAATCATCTGCTTTCTCTAATATCGTTCATAAGACTAAAATAACACTAGATGCAGTAATATGAATTTCTTTAACTTATTAACGCCCAAAGACACGCAATTTTTTGTTTATTTTTGAGTTTTATTCTCAATAGAAAAAATTGGAAATGTTTTTAACCATGTATCCTACTATTTTTAAATTCGCTCTTTTGATTTCCGAGGTTAAAATTGCATTTTCATGCCTCAGAAAACCAATATGGTGGATTTCAAGTGGAGAAAGTACCGAAAAATTAAAAAATTTTTTCGATATTTTTTTCGGGTAGAAAAAGTATTAGGATCCCTTTCTAATCGCGACCAAAGGTGAATAAAACAGTTGGAGTTTAACGAGAAAACATTTTTCAATTTACTGTAACCTTTTCAGAATGGTGGAAATTGCAAGAAATTTAGTGTAATATGGATTTTTATAGTTTATAGTAGAAACATATAAAAGATAGTTCTTTTTGGCCTGATAGTTTAAGAATAAGTATTATAGTGATTATATTTCAAAACTTTGGTTTTATTTTCTCAAAAACAACGCATCTAGTGAAGAAACTGACAAGAATATTTCAAGAACTTTTTTGTAGAATACAATATTTTCTTTTGGAAGTTCTGACATTTTTTATATACCATTCGCCATATTAGATCCACCATTCTAAGATATTAAAAACAAAAACACGTATAAAACTTATGGTTTCAAAACTTCTGTTGCTAGTAATAACGTAAAAATTATTTTTCAGTTTTCTGACCGCCATATTAAATTCGCCATTATTAAAACTATAAATTTTGATAGAACGTGAACAGAACGTGATGTTGGATTTATTCAAAATTCATATTATGAAGAAAAAAAGCTTGACGATGCTTGATTTTTATAAAATTATAAAAAAAAAATTTATATTTCAATAAATTCATATTTCATTAAATTTATATTTCACTAAATTCATATTTCACTAACTTTCTTGCAATTTTCGCCATTCTAAAAAGATTACAGTAAATTGGGGTTAAAAAAAAAGAGTGAGGCCAAAAATCGCCTGTTTTGCCACCCTTGAATTTAGATTTAAATTTAGTGCTAAACCATAGTTATATATAAGACATTCCTAGTAAGCAAAAAATTATTGTTGCAACGTTAATATAATGTTATTCACTGACATAGTAACGCTTCCAAGTATATGTATAGTTTTTAACATTATGTATAACATCATTATGAACAAACTTTGGCTTTAATTTAAGTTTTGAAAATGACGAAATAACATTTGTAATGTTGTTGTAAATAATATTACATTTATTTTTTTTAATATTGTAAAAATGTTAAAATAGCATTATGAAAATATTGAAATAACAGAAGATTGAAAGATCGCGCGGGTCAGCGTAGTAGTGGTTTGGATCTAGAGCGAGTGTTGGAAATTATTAGGTGTACAACTTTGCTTTCGCCGTTTTTCAATAGATGGTTGTAGCGGTAAATGGTGTGTGGTGGTGCTGCAAGAAAAAATACTAGTTTTAAGTTGATAACTCTGTAAAATAGAAGAGACCGAAATATATAGATATATAGAGAGTATTGGGCGAATACGTATAAGATCTTTTGATTGTGAATAATAAAAAGTTTATTAAGCCAATTCATTGATTCACAATTAATACCTTCCAAAAGACCTAACGGCGCCACGGGGTCGGGTGACCCCGACATGATCTACGTAGAACAGTAAAAATAACGAGTTTTAACGTTTCTGTTTTCGGCACGTACAATAATGCCGGTAGACCATTCGCCTAAAAAAGATAGTGACGAAGCAAAGCAGACACAAACTCTTGATATTGCGAAAAATCCAACTAAGTCCGCAATGGTTGATACATCTCAAGGAATCTCTCATGATGTACCAGATGCTTTAACCTTCAACGCGGCTTCGTTGGTCAAGTTGCCGCCCTTTTGGAGAGACAATCCGTCTCTATTCGTCATGTTAAGCGATGGGTTCCGCCACGGTGCGGAGGCAAACGGTAACTAAAAATGGGTCCAAGATATGCTGTTTGAATGCTTCGTAAAAGAGTTAAGAGAAAATGACTTTTTTGATAAATTTAATTGATTTATTAAACTACGCAGGTGAGGGCAGTCGCAAATATATTGAAGGGGAAAATGTAAATACACATCACTTGATGTACAGTGGCATCACAGGTGATGATAAAGAGAAAACAAGTTTAATATTTTTATGTCTGAAGTCAAGCGATTTATACAGTAATCCACATTAAATTAATGTATCAATTATAAAAAATATTGATGAAAAAATTATTAAATGTTCATGTTTGTGCAAAGCTGAATCTGGACGATGCAAGCACTGCGTAGCAGCTCTTATATATTTAATTAGGTAAAATTTATATATAAATATATTAAAAGTATTATTATTATACTTCTAATTAATTAATTTTAATGTAACAAATATTTTTCATTTAATTTACAGGACAGAAAAATGTGATATAGAAAGATCTACATGCACTGATATGGAACAGAAATGGGGCAAATTAAAAAACGTCAGAACAATGTATGAAGCGGTACCTTCATACAAAAATTTTGTCATGGATTACAAAAAGAATGTAATTACATGGTACCCGAAGTTAATTAATGTATGCTAGATGAACTTGTGCAATGTATATTAAAAGGTAATTAATTAGTTTATTGCATAAATAATGAATATACATTCTTCACATAATGTACACAATCAAGTATTTTTGCAGATAACAAAAACAGTATGCTTATAAATTAAAAGAAGGCTACAATAAATGAGAAAAGATCTGCACTTAATACTGCTTCAAAGAAAAGTATATTTATTATCACAGAAGAATGCAAATGTATCTTTAGTCAGACAATTTGTTCACCAATAGAAAATGATTCGCTTTTATATAATGTGATTACAAATTGACTAACTTCGGTTACCTTGTAATTACATTCTTTTTGTAATCCATGACAAAATTTTTTAATGAAGGTACCACTTCATACATTGTTTTGACGTTTTTTAATTTGCCCCATTTCTGTTCTATATCAGTGCATGTAGATCTTTCTATATCACATTTTTCTGTCACAGTTTTCTCTTTATCATCACCTGTGATGCCATTGTACATCAAGTGATGTGTATTTACATTTTCCCCTTTAATATATTTGCGACTGCCCTCACCTGCGTAGTTTAATAAATCGATTAAATTTATCAAAAAAGTCATTTTCTTTTAAGTCTTTTACGAAGCTTTTCAAACAGCATATCTTGGATCTATTTTTAGTTACCGTTTGCCTCCGCACCGTGGCGGCACCCATCACTTAACATGACGAATAGTTTGCCCAAGTTGAAGTAGCATTCGCCATATCAAGGCTTACAAACGACGAAACCAAATTCAGGTATGTTGTACTAAATCTGGATACAACTGCACTTTCGCTGGTTTCAGACATAATTGCGACTCCTCCTGAGCAAGGAAAATATGACGCTCTAAAATCTTGGCTCATCGGCTCATCGGATGAAATTTCTGAATCCAAGCTGAGGAAGCTGTTACGCGGAAACGAGATGGGGCACGAAAAATCCTCACTCTTCTTACAAAGGTTGAAAAATCTAGCTGGTGGTCAGTGCAACGATAATGTGCTGAGAACGCTATTCATGGAACAACTTCCAAAGAACATCCGGGCAATTTTGGCCATAAGCGAGGTAACAGACTTGAGCAGATTAGCTTTGCAAGCGGATAAAGTGGCAAATATCGTTAAACCCTCCATACTAGCTGTGGCGCGTGCTGAGCCGACATAATCTTCTACAAACATGGAAGACCGCATTGAAGAGTTAACAAAAATAGTGCAATCCTTATCCAAGAGGTTCGACAAACAAGCCTTTGAAAGAAACCGTTCTCGGTCTCGATTCAGACCTAAAGAGTTTTAAAAAAAGTCAAGCTCACGTGAAAATGATTCTACGAAGGAAGGATTTTGCTATTATTATAGCAAATTCGGAAAAAAGTCATGGTAATGCAAGCAACCATGCTTGTGGAAAAAGGCAATTGCACCCAAGCCAGAAAACTAACACCGCCGTCCTTCGTCCAGGCGTGGGGGGACGGAAATAGTAAAAACCGCCTGATATTATCAAACTGGAAATCAGGTATGCGATATTTAATAAATACCGGCGCTAATATCTCGGTTGTTCCTAGAAAGGTTAAAAGTAAGCCGTCAGAGCTTAAATTATACGCAACCAATGGTACGCTGATTAGCACGTATGGCGAGAAGCGCATCACTGTGGATCTAGGGCTTCGCAGGCAAATTTATCAGGCAATTCCTCGTAGCGGATGTCTCTATGGCAATTCTGGGAGCGGACTTTCTAGAGCATTATAGGTTATTGGTCGATTTGGCCAACCGAAAACTACGTGATGAGCAAATAAATTTATTTTTACCTGGGCAAATCGAGAAAGCTGCGGTCCCCACGGTAATAACGATTGATACATCATCACGTTTTCACCATATTCTAAAAGATTTTACGGATATCACAAAACCATTTCCAATAAAAGAAAGTATTCATAATGTTCAGCATTATATTACTACAAAAGGTGCACCTGTTGCAGAAAAAGCACGTCGTCTTCCTCCCGTCAAGTACCTACAAAGTAGCAAAAGAAGCCATAGAACAAATGATACGTGATGGAACCTGTGGACCTTCCTCAAGTAATTGGGCCTCACCTATACATTTAGTTCCAACAGCTGCCGGGCAATGGAGGCTATGCGGGGATTACTGCAGGTTAAACGCAATAACTATACCTGATAGGTATGCCTTGCCTAATATCCACGATTTCTCATACGCATTACAAGGATCAAAGATCTTCAGCAAAATCGATCTTAATCGAGCTTTCCACCAAATTCCACTTGCACCGGAGGACAGGCATAAATCAGCAGTCATAAACTCTTTCGGTTTATTTGAGTTCAATGTAATGATCTTTGGGTTATGTAATGCTAGACATTTGAGAGATTGATAGATACAAGTTTACGAGGACTCAAATTTTGTCATGCATACATTGACGATATCATCATTGCCTCAAAGGATGAGAAAACTCATGAACAACATCTCAGGATCGTCTTGGACTTCTCTAAATGCATCTTTGGCGTAAGTGAAGTAACGTAGGATATAACATCAACAAGGATGACATCAAACCATTAAAAGAAAGAGTCGAAGCAATAAGAAATTATGAAAAACCTCAAACAGTTTAAGAGCTTCGAAGATTCCTTGGTATAATTAATTTCTATCGCCGTTTTCTCAAGAATGCCGCATCTATACACGCGCCCTGGCATACTTACTTACTAGGCACCAAGAAAAAAGATAAAAGTCAAATAGCATGGACACTGGAAGCCGATCAAGCCTTTAAGTCCTGTAAATCGCAACTGGCTAATGCATGCTTGCTTGCTAATACGCTGCCTAATGCAATATTAACATTACAGGCAGACGCCTCAGATTCTTGCTTGAGAGCAGTCTTGGAACAATGGGAAAACGGGATACCTTTAGGATTTTATTCAAAAAAATTAACGGACACTCAAAAACGTTATAGTGCTTATGATAGAGAGCTTTTAGTTATATATAATGGACTCAAATATTTTAAACATTTAGTTAAAGGTCAAAAATTAATCATTAAAACTGACCATAAGCCTTTAACTTATGCATTTTGCCAAAAATCCGACAAAGCATTACCTCGACAAGCGAGACAGCTAGATTTTATAAGTCAATTCACCACAGACATTATTCATATCGCGGGTGACAAAAATATTATCGCAGATGCATTATCTCGCGTTCTATCTATTGATTTTTCAGTCATTGTCTCAACTGAAGATATTGCCAAGGTCTATTCGAAGACGAGGAGTTGAAGGAATACTTACGTTCCGACTCTTTATCTCTACAATTAAAAAAGCTAAATTCGGAAAACAGTAATACATTTTTTTATTGTGATATCTCAGGAAACGACGCCCGTCCATACATACCTCTTAGTCTCAGACGAAAAGTGTTTGATATAGTACACAATTTAGCACATCCAGGAAGCAGAGTTACAAAGAGAATGTTAAGCAGAAAATTCGTATGGCCCAGTATGCGGAAGGATATAACTCAATGGGTTCGCACGTGTCTACCATGCCAAAGAAATAAAATATTACGGCACGTAAAAACGATTCCACAAGATTGCAATGCCAGATGAACGATTCCGTCATATACATATGGATATCATCGGTCTATTGCCTCCAAGCAACAATTTTAAGTATTACCTCACTATCATTGACTGCTTTACTCGTTGGCCGGAAGCAATTCCAATTATCGAAATCTCCGCACCAACAATAGTGGACGCCTTCTATTCTACATAAATTGCTAGATTTGGAGCACCATCAACAATAACAACGGATCTCAATTTGAATCACAGCTGTTTAAATTTTTAACTAAACTAATCGGAGCTAACAAGATATCAACCATCATATATTATTCAGTCGCAAACGGAGTAATAGAACGCTGGCACAGGACCCTAAAAGCAGCAATCAAATGTCATACTTCTTCAAACTGGGTTAACGCTCTTCCTACAGTTTTACTCGGCCTAAGGACCAGTATCAAAGAGGACATTAAGGCGTCAGCAGCAGAATTAACATATGGCACAATATTGAGATTACCTGGTGAGTTCTTTATTGATATTATTCCAACTAATTAGCCACGTATTTTTCTAGAAAACCTTCGTTCAATTATGCGAGAAGTAAAACCATCTCCAGCAGCGCATCATATTAAAAAGAGAAAATTTTTATACGAATCCTTGCTTAATTGTACTCATGTATTTATTAGATCACAGACGCAGATGAAGCTGTAGGACAATCAACCCCACAATTACGTACATATTCTGCTAAAAAAATTTCATTCGCGGTTTAAAATTTAAACCACTCGCGGAGGAGTACTTGTGGTGGTGCTGCAAGAAAAAATACTAGTTTTAAGTTAGTAACTCTGTAAAATATAAGAGATCGAAATATGTAGGTATATAGAAAATATTGGGCGAACACGTATAAGATCTTTTGATATTGAATAATAAAAAGTTTATTAAGTCAATTCAATGATTCACAATTAATACCTTCCAAAAGACCTAACGGCGCCACAGGTGATCGAAATAAATAGATCGTAGACATCATAAAATAAGCTTGGGCATTTGTAAACATAACGCCATCGAAATATTAGTCGATTTGTGTCTGCATCATAAAGTTATTTTCAATTGAAAATGTCAGCTTACGAGCCAAATTCTCATCATTTGTGGGAGGTTTTAATTTTTTGCTTTAATATGAAGAAATCTGCGGCTGAGGGTCATTGAATGCTCTCAAATACATATGGTAAGGCTGCTATTAGTGAAAGAATGTGTCGAGAGTGGTTTCAACGCTTCAAGAACGGTGATTTTGACGTCGAAAAACGGCCACGGTCCCTTGGTGGGAATAGCTCGGCGTAGTGTATTACGAGCTACTAAAACCGACTGAAACAATCACAGGTGATCGATATCGAAAGCAATTGATGCGTTTGAGCCGAGCACTGAAAGACAAACGGCCGCAATACAACAATAGACACGATAAAGTGATTTTGCAGCATGACAATGCTCGACCCCATGTCGCAAAGCCCATCAAAACATACTTGGAAATGTTAAAATGGGAAGTCCTACCCCACCCGCCGTATTCTCTAGACATTGCTCCCTCTGACTATCACTTGTTTCGATCAATGATGCACGGCCTGGCTGACCAGCACTTCCGTTTTTATGAAGAAGTGAAAAATTGGATCGATTCGTGGATCGTCTCAAAAGATGATCAGTTTTTTCAACACGGGATTCGTATGCTGCCAGAAAGATGGGAGAAAGTAGTGGTCAGTGATGGACAATACTTTGAATCGTAAATGTATAACCAATTTTTTACAATAAAGCCTCGAATTTCGAAAAAAACCGGTGGTAGCCTAAAGTTGTACGCCTAATAGGTAGAAGAGGATCGGAGGAGTGACGACTTGTGAAGAATTGGAAAGAGGATAACGAGAAATTGGCAAAGAAATGGAGGGAAGCAGAGGGTAGAAGAATTAGAGGAGATATGGGAAAGAGAAATACGGAACGCAGTCAGAATGGAGAGAGGAAAAAATGGAGCAACCGGAGAAGCTTGCGTGAAGAAAAGGACATGAAGAAAGCGCCAAGGTTTTGGAAAGAGAGGACAGAGAAGAATTGGCAGATGGCGAGGAGCATGGCAATAGGAGAGAAGAGAGGTTACGGCAGAGGGAGCAAGACGTGACGGTCGGTGGATTCGGGAACGCGGTGGGAAGGAGGAGATACTGAGAGAGCGGCTGATGGCAAGACTGGAAGTGGGAGGACGGTAGCAGGTTTGGGAATACGAGGTTCCCAAACACGTGGTCCCTCAGAACGAACATGGGTTGTTGACAAGGTCTGCGGTGTTGACGACAGATGGCGAAAGTAGTGTGAATGGAGAACGAGATTAAAAGCGACAGATAATGTTGATAGAGATCGAAGAGGAGTGAGTGGAGATCAAGGAATCGATTAGCAAGGCATAAATCGATGGGCACAAGGGGCAAAAGATAGAGGTTGTAGTGAGAGATCGGACAAATCGTGAAAGCAGAGAAAGTAAAGGACTGATAGGAAGGAAGACTGCGGAAAAATGTGGAATGTAAGGAAGAGATTAGGGAAATAAAGGAGGAGATGAAGATTAGGAGGTGTTTGGAAGAGGTAGTGAGGTTATGGAGAGTAAAGAAAGAAATGAGGTTGGAGGCTGTCGGCAGTAGGAGGACGGAAGGAGAGAAAGAGAAATTGAAACAAAGGAGTAAAGAAATGGAGACGAGAAGTGAACAGGATAGCACAGAAGGTGAGGATGGAGTAGCTGATAGGGGGGAAGGGATCGAGATACAAAGACCGAGAGACGAAGCTGGAGGAAGAGCAGATTGAAGGGTCAAAGGTATGCAAAGAGGGAAGGGAGAGAGAGGAGAAGATAGAAGTAAGAGGACGGAGAAATGAAGAGGACAGGAGGGAAGCAGGGAGAAGAACGGAGACAGTGACGGCGGAGACGGAGGAGAATAGAATGGGAAAAGAGGAGAAAGTAAAGACGGAAGAAGGAGCCGGAAGTGATAAACGGAAGATACAGAGAGCCGTAATGGGTTTGAAGGTGGAAGAAAGTGGGGAGGTGAGTGGAGACAAGGGGGCTTGGTGGGAGCAGGTGGAAGAGGAAGGAGAAGAGGCAAGGGATGAAGAGAAGATAAGGGAAGATAAGCAAAAAAAGAAGAGGATGAAGAAGGCAAAAAGGAGGATAGAAGAGCGGAAGGCGAAATGAAGAAAAAAAAGAGAGGAGGAGGAGAGGAGGAGGAGGGAGAAGAGACTGGTATGGAGAGGAGTAGAAGGAGAGGACACGGAGAAGAAAAGCTACTATGTGGAGGCAATAATGAGGAGAATATTGGGAAGGAAGGTCGAGGTGAAATGGACAAAAGATGGTGGAGAAGAGGGATAAAAACAAAGTGCTGGAAAGGGGGGCGGAGATGGCAAGAATATGGAGGGTGGGAGTCGACGAAGACCTGTCCATGAAAGAAAGAAAAAGAAAGTGGAAGATAGTGGAGATGGCCAAGAGGGAGAAGGCTAAGGGCAAAAAGGTGGAGATTACAAACAGAGAGATTTGGGTGGAGGGGGAGAAATGGAATTTGGAGGAGGATAGGGAGAATTAGGGGTGGAAAGTAAGTGGAAGGAGGAGGGGGGAAGGAGAGGATCGTTGTAAGTTTGGCATGTTGGAACTATAAGCAATTGTTTGTTTGCAAGCAGGGGTGAGTAAAGGAGGCAGTAAAATAGACAGGACGGAGAGGTGAAGAAGCTGCAGAGGAAAAGGAAGGAAGACCAGAAGACTTGGAGGCCGGGAAGTGACAATCAGGGAGTGTCAGGATGAAGTGGAGAGGAGACAGCTGGGAAGCGTTGGAGAGATATTTTGGAGGACGCGGCGAGAGGGAACGGAGGAGATGTAGAGGAGGAAAAGGAAGAGGAACAGATAAGGGGTCAGGGGGAAAAAGGTTGTAGAAGGGTTGTGGAAGGGAGGTGGGAAACTGTATGTAAGGCTGCCCAAAGGCCAGGTCGCGTAGGAGGGGAATCGATGTGTAATGTAATGATGGTTTCTTTGGATGTGTGGGTTTGGTTGTCTGGCTTTTTGTTCCCTGGCGGGGTATAGATAGAGATCGCTGTAGATCGAATATTAGAGAGTAGGTGTTATATAGGATAAGTGGACTTCCGCTAAGCTACATGGTTATTGTAATTCTTGTATTTTGTATTTTTATATTTGTCATGTATAAATAGAGGACACTGAGAGAAGAAGGATTGTAAGGGGTTTGGTGGGCTCCACAAAACACCCTGGTAACTCCGAAAAGGAAGCCAGAATAAACGTTCTATTCTATATTTTATATATTGAAATAACATAGTTATAATGTAAGAAAAAAATTAAATTTACGTTGTTTCTTAACAAGCACGGTTACCTCACTATATTCGCATTTGGCATTGCTTCAGAAAAATGATCACCCATCCAATAGTTTAACAGATGTTAGAAAAATGAAACTTGTAGTTAAATAATTTTTTCTCAAATGGGCTAATTCTCAATCACTATATTCTTAAAAAAAATAAATAAATAAATTTATAAATAAATACAAATTTACAATTTTTTTACTGATTTTTACATATGCGAAATCGCATGTGAAACAACTCATAAAAACATGTTTTTTCTCTGTTTTTCTGATAAAGCTAAAACTATTAATTATAAAATATTAATAAAAAATAGTAATTTGTGGTTATTTTTTGAAAATTTCTATCAAAAAATAATATTTATACAAAAAATAAAAAATCCTACAAATTTTTACTTTTAATAAATATTTTTAGATATTCATAGAAATTTTTTTTACCAGGGTGTTATTTACAACATTAAATTAATAACAAAGTTAGTGTAACATTATTAATTATGTAAACATTGCAATACAAAGCATATGACAAACACATGGTTATTAGGCAATATTCAACAGACAAAACAGACAAACAGACTCCTAGACCGAAGACAAAAAACCAAAGACATATTTAAAAAAAGACGTACCCAGTAAGCAAGAAACATTGATCGACGTTTTTGAAACGTTAATTTTAAAGAAATTTCTTAACATTATAACTTAATGTTTTGTTAGACATTAGCAAATCAGCTTTAAGCATATGCCTACGTCATACAGATCGAGCGCCTCAGTCGCTCGGCCAATCGCGAGGTCGATATCTATTCATATATGTTTCTTTGTTTTACATCTCTATATTCTTTGCGCTATGTTCTTCACCAACAGATATTCCGTTCTCACGTGTCTATCTCGCGTACTCAAAAATAGTCTCTGATTACTGTACATTCTCGACAATAAAGTACTTCTGGTGTATCATATCCGCTCGTGTATCATTTAAACATTCCCAACGCTAACAGGTTATAGGCCCAGAAGCGAAGCCGTGACAAGAGGTCGAACACAAGATCGTACGATAACATAAATCTACACGAGATTCACAAATCGCCACAATTAAAGCAAATCATACATTGAGGGAAAAACAACCACGATGTCAGGTACAAATATCGTCAACTCCACGCGCATTGAACTATTAACAAAAAACAACTACAATAAATGGAAAATCCAAATTGAAGCGCTCTTAGTAAAAGGTAACGCGTGGCCATACGTAAATGGCGATATTCCAAAACCAGTCGTATCCGGCACGGGTGACATCCTCACCGCATCTCAAAACGCGCTTAAAGCCTGGATGTTCCAAGATCGAAAGGCTAAATCTGATCTAATCTTATCAATGAGTCCCGAACAGCTCAAACACCTCCGTAACTGCGAGACATCGAAGAAAGTGTGGGATAAGTTAAAATCGGTATACGCATTGCAAGGACCCATGAGGAAAGCTACTCTTCTAAAACAATTGCTGCTAGAAAAAAATGCACGAAGGGGACGACATCAGAGATTACCTGTCACGTTTCATGAATATTGTGGACAAATTACATGCCCTCGAAATCAAAATTAATAAAAACTTGCTATCCGTCATGCTGCTTCACAGTCTACCCAGCACCTTTGATAATTTCTGTTGTGCGATCAAATCGCGAGATAACCTACCGGAAATCGACGCATTAATGATCAAAATCATAGAAGAACACGATAGTAAAATATATAAGGGCGGTGGAGCGGGATCGAACGCTCTTTTATCAAGGCAAGTTAAAAAGAAGCCCACAAATAACAAGAGCCAACAAACCGACAAAGACGACAAGGAAGCGAAGAGCACTACTACAAAACCAAAATGCAACTACTGCAAGGAAAAGAGCCATAAGACAGCGGACTGTTACAGCAAGCTGAAAGCGGACAAAGAGAGTGTAAACACAACGAATGAATTTTTCCTCGCAGAAGATAATCAAATCACCTCTATGGACATCACATGTAATGCTACCGTAGATCAAAGATGGTGCTTGGACAGTGGATGCATGTCTCATCTTTGCAAAGACTCCGAACTATTCACAAACACACGTCGAATCAGCAGCGGTGTTAAACTTGCAAGCGACGCTACTGCCTCTGTAACCGCTAAAGGAGACGTCGAGATAAAAATCTCAAATGGTAAGCGAGATAAATCCATTACATTACAAAACACGTTGTATGTTCCAGATTTACGTACAAATTTACCGTCCGTCGCCAAAATTGTCGATAGAGATCACCAAGTTTTATTTACAAAGGACCACGCCTATGTAAAGGATGCTTTCGAAAATGTGAAAATGGTCGCCGATCGCTCAGGCGATCTGTTCTACGTCCATGAAGTACAGGATGCGGCACGCGCAGTATTTGAAGGCTCATCATGTCACATAAACGATTGGCACCAAAAATTTGGTCATCTGAATTGGAAGGATATGTTATTGATGCTTTAAGAGAACTTGGTCTCTGATCTAAATTTCAGTGCCAACGACGTCCTATTGGCATGTGGTGCATGCGCTGTCGAAAAAAAGGCAAGTCTACCATTCCCTAAACGTGGCAAGCGAACAACAGCTCCGCTGGAAATAATACACGCGGACGTGTGCGGACCGATGCAAAACGTATCACAAGGCGGCGCGCATTACTTCCTAACATTTATAGACGACTATAGCCGATGGACTAAAGTTTATTTTCTTAAAAGCAAGTCGGAGGTAAGCTCAAAATTCCTGGAGTACCTAAACTACGCCGAAACATAAACTGGTAAGAAGATCAAGATGCTTTAATCAGATAACGGCAAAGAATTTTGTAATACCGAGATGGACAATATTTTGAAGAGATTCGGAATACGACGACGATTATCAACACCATACACGCCGCAACAGAACGGAGTAGCAGAACGTAAAAATAGGACGCTTGTAGAAAGCGCACGCTGCATGTTGAATCAATCAGAACTCCACACATCCTTCTGGGCAAAAGCCATCGCCACTGCAAATCACGTAAGAAACCGATGTGTCACGACAAACTTGGATAGCACAATTCCTCACGAGACGCGGACACGCAAGCGCCCGAGTGTAAAAGATCTGCAAAAATTCGGCATCAGGGCGTACATGCTGGATAAAACTCCAAATAGAAACAAGCTCGCGCCAAAACGCATTGAGGGCATATTTGTCAAATACTCTGAAACAGCAAAAGCCTACCGCATATAGATACCGAGAGAAAAATGCACGTAGCCCGTGACGTGAAGTTCATGAAAGACTTTTCTTGTAAAATTGAAGAATTGGCTCAAACGAAGACTCAAAAAGGAGAAATCAGTCATAGCAAAATCGATCCAGAGAACTATCCGATCGACGCACCTGAAAAAAGACCATTCGAGGATTATCCAAACTCCTCGCCGGAGGATATTGAAACACAATGTAAGGAAAATCAAGACAATGAACAGGTACGGCGCGCTCCAGGGAGACCACGCTAAATTATGACCGGGAAACCCGGTCGACCAAGAAAAGAGTTTAATATCGTTAGAACGAGTGAGCCTGCAACCTCTGACGACTCGAGAGACGATATAATTAACGAGTGGCACAATGCCGAATTCGCAATGAATGTAGAAATCCTGTTTTATTCGGCAGTATCTGGACCGGATAGTGACGAGTGGCGTGACACCATATACACGGAGATCAAGAGTCTCATTCAGAATGACATCTTCGATATAGTCACCAGACCCAAAGACAGAAAGGTGATAAAATGTCGAACCGTCTTATGCAAAAAATTTAGAGCTGATGGGACCTTAGATCGAAGAAAGGCTCGCGTCGTCGCAAAGGGATTCGCTCAGCAACCCGGCATAGACTTCTTTGAAACCTTTGCTTCGGTCGCTCGTCTAGTGTCTTTCAGACTATTATTTAGCCTTAGCTGCTAGACTTAATTTAAGGATAACGATGTCGAAACGGCATACCTAAATGGGAAAATCGACACAGAAATCTTTATGGAAAAACCTGATCTACTACAGGAGATGCTGGAAAGGACAATCATCGAAAAGAAAAACACCAAAATCACGAGTGCAGTGGCATACTGAACTCGACAAGAGACTCAGGATCATCGGTCTGACTCCTACAAACGCCGATCCGTGCGTATACGTTGACATCGGGAAACCAACCTTTGTTCTCATATACGTCGATGACATCCTAATTATTTCCAACGATCGAGAGGAGAATGAAATAAAACAAAAACTTTTCGAACACTTTAAAATAAAGGATCTTGACGAAGCGATATAAATATTGTTTGGAATTCGAAATTCAATGAAAGGGAGAGCGTATACATCTTTCCCAGAGGGGATACATTCAGACAATACTGAATAAATTCATGGGGAGGGTCCCGTTAGCACACGGTGCGATAGCGCACATCCTGATAGCACACAGATCAAAATAGACACAACATGCTGAATTAAACGGACACAGTGCGAAACTGAGTAACAAACGAACTTACCACATGGGTTTGCAACTTTTCAGGGCACTCCAACCGACGGGTTGGGTGCGGGAGGGAAGGGGGGCGAAACTCCCCTTGCACCCTTCCGCGCGCGCGCGCGCGTGTGTGTGTGTGTGTGTGTGTGTGTGTGTGGCCACACTTTGTAATGTACCACATAAGTTTGCGACTTTCTACGCGTAGCAAGGGCCACCCACACTCCCTCTTCACCCCTGTTTACATTTGACTACATTCAGTAAACACTTCATGCCTATAAAATTTTATTGAAAATTTTGCACGAATTTATTTTTGTCTGATTGACACTATGTCTGTTTTTACTGTGTCCGTTACATTCAGCCTGCTGTGTCCATTTTGATCTGTGTGCATTTGGAACTCACCCGCGCTATTGGGATATGCATTATCGAGATGTGCGCTATGGGGAATTTATTAAATTTTTATGTGCGTTATCGGGATGTGCGCTATCGGGATGTGCGTTAACGGGATGTGCGCTATCGGGATGTGGGCTATCGGGATGTGCGCTATCGGGATGTGCGTTATCGGGAATTTACTAAATCTTTATGTGTGCTATCGGGATGTGCGCTATCGGGAATTTACTAAATCTTTATGTGTGCTATTGGGATGTGCGATATCGGGACGTGTGTTATCGGGATGTGCGCTATCGGAAATTTACTAAATTTGTATGTGTGCTATCGGGATGTGCGCTATCGCAGCGTGTGCTAACGGCACCTTCTCAAATTCATGAATGATTGCAAGACCAATACTCCACTCGCTTCGGATGCCAAGCTGATAAAGGGACCGGACACCGCAGAAATCAACGAGAAAGCACGTCCATTCAGGGAACTTATTGGCTCGCTGATGTATGCCGCCGTGGGAACCCGTCCCGATATTGCTCACGCAGTGAGCGCGCTTAGTCAATTCAACGCTTGCTACAACAAAACACTGGACGGCAGCTAAACGAGTACTTCGCTACTTAAAGGGAACCGCAAATTAAGAATTAGTCTACAAAAGGGCGACTCACCCATGACAGCATTTGTAGATGCCGATTGGGGGGGGGGGTGTACTCTCGATCGGCGCTCATATACGGGATTCGTCTTCATGCTAAGTGGAACGGTCATTTCATGGGAGTCCCGCAAGCAAAGAACAGTGGCACTATTATCAATGGAGACGGAATACATGGCCATCTCAGATGCCGCCAAGGAAGCCCTTCATCTTATGAACTTCATCAAGGAGTTTGGGATACCTGGTCTTGCAAATGTAAAGATTTACAATGATAATCTCAGCGCTAGACAACTGGCTAACAACCCCGTTATTAATTCGAGATCCAAGCATATTGATCTCAGGCATCACTTCATCTGGGACTTTCTAAGGAACCATCCTGCGGAATTGATTTATACGCCTAACGAGGAAATGATTGCTGATACCCTGACGAAAACCCTCCCTGGTGAAACATCTAAAATGCAGCTTGGGATTTGGACTGCAACCAGACGAAAATTGTTAAACGCTATTTGAGGGAGAAAGAGAGAATGTTAGACATTAGCAAATCAGCGTTAGGCGTATACCTACGTCATACAGATCGAGCGCCTCAGTCGTTCGGCCAATCGCAAGGTCGATATCTATTCATATATGTTTCTTCGTTTTACATCTCTATATTCTTTGATCTATGTTCTTCATCAACAGATATTCCGTTCTCACGTGTCTATCTCGCGTACTCAAAAATAGTCTCTGATTACTGTGTATTCTCAACAATAAAGTACTTCCGGTGTATCATATCCGCTCGTGTATCACTTAAACATTCCCAGTGCTAACATGTTTTATAAACATTTTTTATAAACATACTTAATAATATTGCTGTTTTAATATTATTAAGATATTTTAAAAACATTTATTAGATTATTTAAATGTTATTTAAATGTTATTAAACGTTATGACATAACGTTTGATAAATATTTTTAAAATATTACTTAATAATATTGCTGTCCTAATATTATTAAAATATTGTAAAAATATTTATTAATATGTTATTTAAATGTCATTAAACATTATGATGTAATGTTTGATAAATATTTTAAAAATATTATTTAAAAATATTACTGTCCTAATATTTTAAAAACACGAGTTACATACGTGTTTTAAATATTATTAAATATTATAACATAATTTTATAAATATTCAAAAAATATTAATTATTTAATACATAAAATCTAAACATTTAATAATTTTAGAGATATAAATTTAAATATTTTTTATGTGTTTATAATATGAATTATATGTTATCATATAAATTATTAAATTTGTATATTTTGCTCGTGCATTTAATTACATTCATCTGTTATGTACGCATATATCGTCTACTAATCATGCGTTTGTCATATGTTTTGTGTTTATATAATTAATAATGTTACATTAATGTTATGCCCAACAAACATAAAGTTACATGTAACGTGCTTGTTAGTTGTAATTTCCCACTCAATAATATAATTGCAATTTAACACACGTGTTATATTACAATTACATTGTTGAGTGGGAAATTACAACTAACAGGTACGTTACATGTAACTTGGTGTTTGGTGGGTATTGATTTAATGTTATAATAACATCCTGGGGGAAATAATTTCTATAAATATGTAAAAATATTAAAAGTAATAATATATGTAAAAATACAAAAAATAAAAATTTATAGAAATTTTTAATGTTTTATATAAATATAAATTTTTAGAAATAATTTTCATGTAAAACATTAAAAACTTTTATAAATTTTCACTTTTAGTATTTTTACATATATTATTACTTCAAAAACGCTTCAAAAACGTTGATAAATATTTTAGTATTAATAATAATAATAATAACTTTATTGTGTCCCAATATAAAGGTTACAAGGCGCTTTTGAAATACTACGGAGCGTTCCCGAACCGCTTACACTTTTATCACTCCTCTACTCCCAAATCGACCTTTACATGTTATTTCCCCCACCCCCCTCGCACGCCCTTACCCCCCTTCCCCCTCCCCTCGCCACCACTTTCTCCTTCTTCGGCCCTCCTTCCTGACTCTTTCTCTTTCATTCATCTCTGCCATCCTGCTTCTACCTCTCCTCCTCCGTTTCCTTTATTCCGTCTTCATCTCAGTGGGCCTCTCCTCCTCTCCTTTCTCTCTTGTCTCCCTCAGCTCTCTCCGCCTCTCAGTCTCCATTACCCTCACGCTTTTTCGCCTTCTCTCCTTCCTTCCTGCTTCTCCTCCTAAGAAAACCAATCAAAAGCATTAGTCTCCTCCTTCGATTCACCTCTCCATTCTTTTCTTCACCTTATCTCCCTCCTCCCTTTTCCTCTCCCTCATCTATCTCCCACTTCTCTTTCCCCCTATTCCAAACCCACTCAACCCCGTCCACCCACATACTTCTATTACCCACATAT
Source organism: Monomorium pharaonis (assembly GCF_013373865.1). Taxonomy (NCBI): domain Eukaryota; kingdom Metazoa; phylum Arthropoda; class Insecta; order Hymenoptera; family Formicidae; genus Monomorium; species Monomorium pharaonis. The sequence continues at coordinate 3,519,273 of NC_050468.1, read as the reverse complement.
ACTTTCTTCCCTTTACTCTTCTCTTCCCTTGCCCTCTCCAACATCCTCAACCTAATTTTCCTCTCCTCCATAGAAAGAGCCTCGTCCAATCTCACTTTCCAACGCCTCTTGATGTCCGCTTTTCTTTCTAGTAGCCAATCCGTCTTTTTTCTGCAGAACCTCCGTTATCACCACTATTCCTCCCCCTTCCCCCACTCTTTCCGTTACCATCCCCAACTCTACTTCCTTTCCTAACTCCCTTTTCAAAATCCCCTTTATTATCGTTCTTCGTTCTATCACCCCCTCCCCTTCCACCACCCTCCATATTATTTTCTCCTTCTCACCTCCCTTATTCTTCTCTCAATAAATATATAATTGTAAATAAAATTATTATTAACACACCTATAAAATATTCTAATTTTATCATATCTACTTCTCACTACAATAAATTTAAAAACATAAACTTAATACCTACTATAAAAATTATATACCTTAAAATAAAAGGCAAAATAATTTTTCAACATAAACCCATTAATTCATCATAACGCATACGAGACTTGTTGTCTTTTCTCCCTCTTTGCCCCTCTCATCCTTTCCCAACTCTCCCTTTCCGCCGTCTCTTTCATCCTCTTCTCCATCTTCCTCTCCATCCTCCTCCATGCTTTCAGTCCCCTTCCCCCTATTCTCCCGTTATCCCTTATCCCATCTTCACCCTCCTCCTCCGTTTTCCACGTGTTCTCTCTTCTCTTCTCGCCGACTCCTCCTGCCTTCCCTCTTCTCTCCTTCCTTCTTGGGTGCCTCTGTTCCTCTCGCTCCTCGCCTCTTCTTCTCGCTTCTCTTCCTCCTCTTCTTCCATCACTTCCTGCCACTAGTCTCCCTCACTTCCGCCTTCCCTCCTTCTCTCTCTATCACCCCTCTCTTCTCCTCTCCCTTGTTTCCACCCGGCTGCACAACTCCTCTCTCACCACCTCCTCCTCGGTCTTCCTGTCCGTTCCTCTTCTCCTTCGTCAAACTTCTTTCCTCGTCCTCCACCCACTGTTCCCCTTTATTCCCGCTTCTTCTACCTCTGTCTTCCCGTGTACTTCTTCTCTCCTTTAACTCCTTCTCTTCCTCTTCTGGTTTCGTCCCTTCTCCTTCCAAAGCCTCCAGCCTCTCTTCCCACTTTTTCCATCGCCTTCTCAAAGCATCTTAACCTTTCCCTCACCTCCTTCAGCCCTCTCGTCATCTCCACCCTCAATTTCCTCATCTCTCTTCCCACTTTTTCCATCGCCTTCTCTGACCATATTTTCTTTTCTTCCTCTCACCGCTACACTTCTCAATCTGATCTCCACGGTCTCTCTCCTATCACACTTCCTCTCTACATCCACGTCTTCTACAATCGCTCTTTTCTCACTTACTAACTTTACTGACATAACGCCTCGCATCATATAGCTACGAAGGACCACGTGTTCTAGAACTCAGCGTTTTCATACACGCTACCGTGCCTCACACTCCTGCCAATCTTGGTCCATTTTCTTGTGTATCCTGCCACTCGTCCCACCATTCCACTGCTGCCACCCTCCTCTCTTCTCTAGATAGCGCCATTCCTCCTCTCCGTTACCTCCGCTTCCATACCGCTGCTCTACTCCCGCCATCTGCCTTTTCTTCCTGCCTCTCTCCTCGTCGCCACTTTTTCCGACTGACTTCTCCTCCTGGCGCTCTCTCTCTGACCTCTTCTTCCTGTCCACTGCTTCTTCCTCCATACTTTTCACTGTCAGCTCCAAAAACTCTCCGACCTTTCCTCTCTCATTTCTTCCCTCTTCCGATTTCTCTTTTCTTCCCGATCATCTTCCGACCTCCTCTTCCCGAATCTCCACTTCTTACTTCCCTCTTTCAGTTTTTTTCCACAGCACACCCTCTCACTCCGGAGCTCTCTGTATCACTTCCACTCTTAACCACGCCATCTTTCATTCCCCCAATATTTTAATATTATATAAGTCTTATATAATACTATAATTATTTACAAATAATTGTATTGTAATAATTGTAAATAAATGTATTAAAATTACATTAATTTATTTATTGTTTGATATATAAATATTTTTTTTAAAAATTTTCAAAAAAATAATTACTTAAGTTACTATTTTCTATTAATTTTTTATAATTACATAATTTTAGCTTTATAGAAGAACAAAGCAAAACATATTTTTATTAAGTTATTTCGCGTCTTATTTCGCATATATAAAAATCAGTAAAAAAACTAAATTTATATTTATTTATAAAAATATTACTTAACTACATGTTTTATCTTTTTGACATCTATTAAACTGATCTATAACAAATATGCATTCATGATCATCAAGTGTTCATGGATCATCATGAAGTATTAGATTGCGTACAGTCTTCGAAATAAAGCAACGTCGACGGTGATTCACAATTGGATGAGTGACCGTTTTTCTGATCGCAGAAATTAAGTAATGCCAAATGCGATTATGGTGGAATAACCGTGCTTGTTACGTAAATTTAAGAGAAACATAAATTTAATTTTTTTTCTTACATTATAATTATGTTATTTTAACATTTTCACAATGTTGTTTTAACATTTTCGCAATGTTAAAAAAATATAAATGCAATATTATTTATAACGACATTGCAAATGTTATTTCAACATTACCGAAATTTCCTAATTAAAGCCAAAGTTTGTTCATAATGGCGTTGTATACAACATTAAAAACTACATACTTGGAAACGTTACTATGTTAGTAGGTAACGTTATAATAACATTGCAGCAATGTTTTTGTGCTGGGTAATTATTTCGCTCGATATATGTGTAATATATGTAATGATATATGTAACACATAAATATTGTAAGAATTGTCGATTTTCTTTATATAAAAAGAAACAACTTTATTTAATAAATTTTTACAATTATCACTTATAATTACGTGATTCGGATTTTCAGAGAGTTTAGAGAGAACTGTAAGAGTACTTTAAGAGAACTGAGAGAACTGTGAGAACTGTTGCTGCAGTCGCAGGGTGCCTTATTTATAAGGCCAAAATGATCGTATATATAAACGTATCACGTTTATTAAAGAAAAGGGGAAATTTCATATATTCAGAGGAAAACAATGTAAAATATTTCTTAAAAACAAGATAATGGAAAATATACATTAGAAATATATCTCTAATCCTCTATAAGTGCATTCCGCAGGTAATGCTCACGATAAGTAGTTCATGTTTAATATATCTTAATCCTGTCCAAGTACATTCCTAAAGTACGTGGATAATGCTCACATCTCCCTTTTTATAAAGAAATTTGAGGATTATTCAAATTTTGGTTCGGACTAATCGTCTAATTGTTGGTTTTAGTTCATTATTGGCAGGTAGAGCATGAGGCATGTAATGTACATGTTGCGTAGGTGCGCGATTTCCAAAGCTGCACTAATTATAGCAATTTCCACACAGCTGTTTCAATAGATTGTTAATGCTTGAAAATATTCCGATTTTATAAAGAAATACGAACAGGATAGAGCCAAGGGTATGTATCCTGACAATTGAAGATAATACATAAATTTTTCTTTCCATGTAATGGTTCTTTGATGTGTTGATATTTGTTCCGCTATGTTATCTAATTCTTCTAAAGTTTTGCCTAAGATAATTTCAGATTAATTTATATAGTCTTATAGACCTTGAATCGTATGTAAGAATCGTCGTTTTTCTTCTTATAAAAAAAAAACTTTATTTCACAAATTTTTACAATTATTACTTATAACTACGTGATTCTGAGTACTACGTACTGTGAACTATTAACTGAGAGAACCGACTCTGTCGTCGAAGGGTGCTCTATTTATATGGGTAGAATGACGTATTATGTTTACTAGAAAAAAAGGGAAATTCCATACACTCAGAGGAGAACAATGTAAAGTACTTCTTAAAAACAGAATAATGGAAAATATACATTAGGAGTATATCTCTAATCCTCTGTAAGTGCATTCCGTAGATGATAAGTAGTTTTATGCTTAATAACAATATATCTTAATTCTGTCTAAGTGCATTCCTAAAATACGTGGACGATGCTTACACCTCCCTCCTTATAAAGAAATTTGAGGTTTATTCAAATTTTGGTTCGGACTAATCGTCTAATTGCTGGTTCTAGTTCATTATTAACATGTAGAGCATGAGGCGTGTAATGTACATGTTGCGTAGGTGCGCGATTTCCAAAGCTACACTGATTATAGCAATTTCCACACAGCTGTTTCAATAGATAAATAATGCTTGAAAATAATCCGATTTTATAAAGAAATACAAACAGGACAGAGCCAAGGGCTATATATCCTGCCAATTGAAGATAATACATAAATTTTTCTTTCCATGTAATGGTTCTTTGATGTGTTGATATTCGTTCCGCTATGTTATCTAATTCTTCTAAAGTTTTGCCTAAAGTTTGCAATCGTTCCGGTTCAATATGAGTTTCTTTTATTAAGTCCATAGGTATATCTGTTAATTGATATTGAAAGAGTGTCTCATTAATTGATTTTTGATCTATTAAATGAATAGTCTTGTGTATTTCGATTTCGTCTACAGCTATATTGTCAGGTTTTAAAGTAGCTGTATTGGAAATTACTGTACAATCTGGTTCTAAATGAAGTATAAAATTTCGAAAGACTCGTGCGCTACGAGGTATTTTATCGGAACAAAGTACATGCACCAGCTCTTCTTTTGGAGCTATACCAATCCAATCCCGATTTGTATGGAGTTGGATCCATAAAGTGTTTTGAATTTGCATGTACTTAGTTGTACATTTTTCTGATTCGCGTTTTGTAATGATTTCCGTTAAACAATTATCTTTAATACCTACTTTATAATCAGGATAGATTCGTTTTAGTAATTGATATTTACCGATTCTTTTCGCTGGGGTTAATTCTATTTCACTAATTGGCATAAATATAGTTCTAAATGGATCTAATAAAATGAGTTTTTGAGTAGTGTCGATAATAGATTGTCCCAGCCAGCCGTGCCTGGGAAGTGAAATTATTCTAGTTAAATCTAAGATTTTATCTTCTATAAGAGGAATTAAAAATTGAATAAGTATTCGTTTCCCCGTTAATGCTATCGATATCTCACTTACGTCTACGAGAGTAGTGTAATATATTTCCTCTAAAGGGACCGGAAAGTTATCTACATGTCTGTGTTGTCTAAGCGCGCTAAACAATTCTTTAGGTGATAGAACGTAAGGTTTAACAGTCCCATGTTTACCGTCGATTATCAGTTCTTCTGCCCTTTTTATTTCCTCGCTTAACTTGCGTAATTCGTCATCTAAATCTAAGAGCGTTTCGTCAATCCAAATATTTATTTCATTAGATTGTGATACATTTCTAAGGCGATTGAATTGTTCGTTTACGTTAGTTACTGTATTTGCAATGGATGTGAAGCCTTTGATTGTTTTAAGTATTATGCTAGTTTGATTTTTTACGTATTGAATAATATTTTTCTGATCCGCATACAATTTATCTAGCTCGTTATTATAATAGGTCGCGTCGGTATCATCTAAAGTTCCAAATAATGTTTTGCTGACTTCACCTATAAAATTAAATAATCCGCGCTTGGTTCTATTTAACTTTTGAAATCCGGCTAAATATTGAACGTTCTCTACTTCGTTTTCTATTTCGCTTAGTTGATCTAATCGCTTAGTTATTCGTTTTTGGGAGGAACATATCCATTTCCCTTCACTAACACAATAATGGTTAAGTAAATCAGTATACGCTTTTTTAAGTATAGCAAAGTTTTTCTCTAAATCCGATAAATCATATCCTACTACAATCTTCCATTGTTCGTGGTATAATTTTACTTTATCTAAAGTTTCGAGGTAAATTACTTCACTATCATCTAGCTGAGCGATCTTGAACTTCTCTCTCTCCACATTGTCAGTAAGATGACCCTGGGGAATCAGGAGAAGAAGTATCGGAATGATTCGTATCAGATCCATTCCTATTGCCTGAAACGAAAGGTTTAATATCACTTCTGTGATATTGTTTAATTTCTCCGTTTTCTCTAATATGATATGTTATGAATTTGTCATGTCGAACAACAGGAAAAGGACCTTTCCATTGTGGCTCGAATGACTTGGCATTGAAATTCTTTACAAGAATCAACTCATTGCTTTCAATTGGTACGTAATTTTTGATAGGAACATTGGAATTTTGATAGTCGCGTATGCTCCTACGCGCTTCTTCCAATTTATTTTCGTGTTGAAGACGTAAGTCTTCAATTTGTTTTTGAAGGGTTACCCTTTCATCTTCTTCACTGAAGATGTGATTTGGTTCCCTACCGAATTGTAACTCGTAAGGCGTATAGCCTGTATTTTTATTAACTGTGCAATTGTATGTGAGCATTGCTTGGGGTAGTATCATATCCCATTGCTCTTGTTCGTTAATGTAATGTCTAATATATTCGGTTAGTATTAAGTGTGATCTCTCATTTTTTCCGTTCGATTGCGGGTGATAAACTGAAGTTAGTACGTGTTTTACATGCAATTTATCACAAAGTGTCTTAAATTCGTTAGAAGTAAATTCTAAAGCGTTATCGGAAAGTAGTTCTTTAGGTTTTCCGAAATATCTGAGCCAGGAGTACCACAAGGCTCTAATAATCGCGGCCGTAGATTTATCTACTAGAGGTTCTACGAGAATATATCGTGTCAGGTAGTCTTGGGTAACAAGGATATACCGGTTTCCTCTGTTTGTTATTTCAAACGGTCCCATGATATCGATGGATATTTTGTCATTTGGAGTTTGTGGGATATCAGGAGAAGAATAGATGTAAGGTTTTTGAGTACCTGGCTTGTTGAGTTGACATAATTCACACTTGTCAATGAATTCTTTGACGTCAACAGTTATGTTTGGCCAATTGTATTTTTGTCTAATCTTTTGAAGCGTCTTTTCTGTTGAATAATGACCGCCTAATATGCCGGAATGTGCATCCGATATAATTTCATTTTTATTTTTAATTTCTGGAAGATACTGAGAAACGTAAATGTATAATTTGTCTCCAAGATAATATTCGTCGATAACTGAAATCAATTTACTAACTTCCTTCTGATCGTGTATTATATTTAGATGATGATCGTTCTCAGTTAAAAAGTCATGTAGTTGAATACTTAATTGTCTGTGAGTTGCGTGAGGAGATACATAAACTTCGTTTTCTCTAGTAATTTCAGGAGGGGTTTCGATAAATAGTATTGTTTTATTGGTTTGCCTACCGACTTGATTTCTTACTATTATTTGTTTATTCATTTTTGGTTTGGATGAGGATGGAATTGAGGGAGAAGATGATGGTCCCTTTTGTATTTCGTAATCGTTTTCAGGTAAGTATTCGTTCGTTGGAGTTGGTAGTGGAAACTTATCTTCAAACCATTGAGACGGTCGTTCTTCTATTATCGTCTTAGTTTTAGACTGCAAGTTGTACGTGTTAATTAAAGCGTCTATAGTGTTTCGTGTCTTGGTATTAATAGGTCCTATGAAATATAACGTCCATTTGTCAGGATCAGCATTTGTATCCTCAATGATTGGTGATATTAAAGTTAAGAGATTTTCCAAGGAGACAGATTTCGGATCAATATTTAACCATCCCGGAACTGGATCTTTGTTAAAAGCAATCTTAATTTCGCGTTTCTCTTTTATTATGTCTGATAATATGTGTTCGATATCTTCATCGGAAAGATAGGAGTCGATTGCATTTACTGGAATTCGTGACAGTCCGTCGGCGTTAGTATTAGTTTTTCCCGGTTTATAAACAATTTCGTAATCGAATTCTTCTAATTTAAGTCTCCATCTCATTAATCTGGAGTTAGGATCTTTCACGTTCATTAGCCAGACTAAAGGTTTATGGTCCGTTACGATTGTAAATTTTTTTCCGTATAAATATTGTCTAAAATGTTTTGTCGCCCATACAATCGCGAGTAATTCTTTTTCCGTAGTGCTATATCGAGTCTCTGCTTTATTAAGCGTTCTAGAGGCAAAAGCCAATGGCTTGTCTTTGCCTATTGTTCCTTGTGAGAGTATTGCCCCGATGGCCTCATTAGATGCGTCAGTGGTCAAAACAAACGGTCTGTTCCAGTCAGGATAAGATAATACAGGTTGCGTTATTAACTTGGATTTGAGAGATTCAAAAGAATGTTGTTGTTCGTTAGTCCATTGAAAGGTTGAGGATTTTTGGAGTAATCGTGTTAACGGTTTCGCTATCTTGGAAAAGTCTTTGATAAATTTACGGTAGTAACCGACTAGCCCAAGGAATTGTTTGATTTCTTTCGGATTTCTTGGTACTGGGTAAGTTTTTACCTTCTCGATTCGATTAGGGTTAGGTTGTATGCCTTGTTCCGAAATAACGTGCCCTAAATATTCAAGTTCCGGTTTGAGGTATTCGCACTTATCGGGTTGTAATTTTAGCCCGACCTGTCTAAGTCTTTCAAATAATATTCTTAAATTTTTGTTATGCTCTTCGATTGTTTTTCCATAAACTATTATGTCGTCTATATAAACTAAGCAATTATTACCAATTAATCCCTTTAAGCCCCGATTCATCATTCTTTGAAAGGTAGGAGGTGCATTTTTTAAACCGAAGGGCATTCGAGTGTATTCATAATGTCCGTTTGGAGTAGAAAAGGCTGTTTTCTGAATGTCTTTGGGATGCATGCCGATTTGATGGAAACCCGATGCCAGATCAAAAGCAGAAAAATATCGCGCATTACCTAACTGATCTAATATTTCGTCTATATTTGGAAGCGGATAAGCGTCTTGAATGGTCTTTTCATTAAGTTTTCTAAAATCTATTACTAATCTCCATTTGGGTTTACCAGAAGCATCCTGCTTTTTAGGTACAATCCAAAGGGGTGAATTATAAGGTGAATCTGATTCCTGTATAATTCCTTTTGCAAGCATGTCTTTAATCTGTTTCTTAATTTCCTCTTGGTGTATTGGAGGATAACGATATTGTTTTGTGTTAACAGGAATTTCGTCCGAGGTTTTAATTTCGTGTTCAATTAATTTAGTAAGAGGAAGAGGGTCTCCTGGTAAGGTAAAAATATCATGGAATTCCGTTATGATATCCCAGATCTCGCTGGAATGTTCTTGAATATGTGAAAGACGGGTATTTTCTTTCAATAGTTCTAAACGCGTGTTATCTAATATCTTTTCTGAAATGGGATAGATTGATGTCTCGTAAAAACTTTCAATGCCTTTTATCTCAGAATGTAAGTGTGACGGCAATATAGGTTTATTAGAGTCATTCATTCTCGTGATCGCTCCAGTGTCATCTTTGAATATTACTAACACGTCTTGTTTTCTTTTCACGTTATCGGGATGCGGTTTATCGCACCTTTTAAATTCTTTTCCGCTTAGAATTAGTCGCTCGTTTGAAAATATAAAATTGTTTGCTGTGAGAAAATCAATACCTAGTATTCCCTGATGCTGTACTGGCGAATGATCATCTAATACATGAAATGTATGTTTTTTTTCAAATACCTCTACTACTACCGCGTATTTAGTTTTTATGGAGTGCGTAGTGACTCCAGATACAATTATTGCGTCTAACTTTGGTAAGTTATGATTTTCAATAAACATTTCATGTATTAAAGATATGTCTGAACCTGTATCTACTAAGAAAATAGTATCTTTGAAACCTGGAATCTTCAATTTAATTCTGGGTGCTCTGACGTACGTGCCGCCGGGTCCTTGGTAGACTTCTCGTCGTTGCTGTTGTTTAGGTCCTGATTGGCTGCATACAAATGATGCGATGCTCGGTCCGGTGGTTGATTGGGATGTTGGCGCTCGCGAAAATTTTGCTGTCCCTTTTGCAGGTGGAATGCCTTCGTTCTGCACTCCTTTTCTTCATGTCCACGCTTCTTACAATAGCTGCATTCCTTGGGTTGAAACCGTGTTTTTTCTTGAGAGAATCTTTTTGAAGATTCATAGCGTTGCATTCGCATTTTTCTTAGTCGGAGCTCTCCCTCGAAGGCTCTCGCTTTGGAGAATGCCTCGTTGAGCAGGCTGAACTCAAAACAATACAAATGATCACCAATCTCAGGTTTTACGTTGCGGCGAAACACTTCCACAGCTTTCTGCTGGTATAGCTGTTCCTGTACACAAATAGTTGCGATGCCAGTGCCCTGTGAATTTACTGCGTGAATAATTTCATCATGTATGCGAAGAAATCTATTTATGAATTCATCGATGGACTCGCTCTGACGTTGGATGCAGGTGTCTCTTTGCACCTCTAAAGCGGAGATATTCTGTGCTTTGCCGTAAAGATATCTCAGTTTTTCGTAAAACTGTGGAAAGTTTGGCGTAGTGTCTGTTCTAATTGAGTTTTTTGCTCTTCCCGTGAGTTTCTGTGCCACAATGCTACAGAGAAGCAGCTCATGTTGATCGACTGCTAATCGTTTTACTGCTGTTTGTATGTGGTTTATAAAGGTTTCCACATTATTTCCATCAAATTCCGGAATTAGTTGCATAACTTTATTGTAATTTTTTATAATGTTTTCAGGTTCAACAGTCTCTTCTCTTGTCGTTTGCAATGGAATTTGATTCGTATGTCCGTTTATTTTAATTTCCGTTATTTGATTTTTGAGTTCTCTTATTGCGTCTGTCATTTCGAGCATTTTGTCGGTTAATATGTTGAAAGTGAGCGTTTGCTCGCGGTTAGGACTCTGTGCGCGCGACATTGGAGCGGTAACGAAAATTCTTGACTCTAGAATATTGCTACCCTCGCTTGATTCCGTTTCAGAGGCAATTATTTCTCTTACCCCTCTGTACTCTGTCCACGCCAGTCTGTCCCCGTTGAGTTCGATACAGCAGGATAATCTTCGGGTCCTCCTCGGAGGTAACTAGTGCAACTAGTATATTGTCCTCGAAGTAAAAGCACTTTTCACTATTTGCTAATTATCCCGCACCGCTGCCACCAATTGTAAGAATCGTCGTTTTTCTTCTTATAAAAAAAAAACTTTATTTCACAAATTTTTACAATTATTACTTATAACTACGTGATTCTGAGTACTACGTACTGTGAACTATTAACTGAGAGAACCGACTCTGTCGTCGAAGGGTGCTCTATTTATATGGGTAGAATGACGTATTATGTTTACTAGAAAAAAAGGGAAATTCCATACACTCAGAGGAGAACAATGTAAAGTACTTCTTAAAAACAGAATAATGGAAAATATACATTAGGAGTATATCTCTAATCCTCTGTAAGTGCATTCCGTAGATGATAAGTAGTTTTATGCTTAATAACAATATATCTTAATTCTGTCTAAGTGCATTCCTAAAATACGTGGACGATGCTTACACGTAACTTTCAGTAAGATAACTAGATAAGATCATATAGAAAAGTATTCATATTCAGATAAAGTTTTAATCGTTTAATTCAGATACGATAAGAAACGATAGAATTTTATAACTTTTCTATCTAGCAGGAAATCTAGTATCCGATAGAAATGATAGATTCAGATAAAATCATATCAAATTTCTATCAAATTTCCATATGTTTCTATCAGTTTCTATTGAACATTTTGAGCAGGGATGTTCTATGGATAAAATACTATCGATTTAAGCAAGAAAAATTGAAAACATTGGTCGATGTTTCTTGTTTACTGGGTTGAACCTCTAGAAGTTTTAGATTCAGCCCATTAATGGCATTAATTTTTTTTAAGATGCTTAAATGCATTCAATTATGTTGATATTATATTGACGTTATAATTATATTAAAGTTATATTGACACCGTAATATTTAATTAAAAATTCTTTATCTTTAGATATAAAGGTTACTAAAGGTCTTTATATCTAAGATATAAAGGTCAAAGTTTACATTGTCCATGAACTTCCTTATCAACTGTTCTGATCTATTTCGCGAGATGCTGAGGTTTGCATGACCGTGTATGTACATGTTTTCTCTATTTTTAGCGTTATTCAATAACGGCGCGACCATCAATTTTTTCGCTCATCCCCTACGTCTCTTCTACACACCCAGTAACACGTACAGCATTTCGTGTATATGAATGATCGCCCAACTCTCACCAACTTAGAGGTCAACTTTTTATTGTAAAAATTGTTTTTTAAAAGTGCACAACATAATTCAATTGAAAATATAAATTATTAAAATCTAAAAAATATATAATTTATAAATATTTATAATTATTTTAAAAAATTAAAAAAAAAGAAATTAAAACAAAAATCTTAAAAAATTTTAAATTACAAAAACTAAAAAAATTTAAATAAAAACAAAAACACAAAAAACAGTAAAAACAAAAAACGACTCTCTATTACCGTTGAGGGCTTCCGCACAGACTTTTACATTACGCATAACATAAATGCATAAGAAATTCGATTGGTTGAATTTCTTATGCACTTTGCTTATGGACCAATCAATTTGCTTATGTACATACGTTATGCGTTATGCAAAAGTCTTTGCGGCGGCTCTGACTTCCAAGTTGGTGAGAGTTGGGCAATGTGGAGTATTCCTCACGGGTGACAAAGGGTAGATCTGTATTGTCAAAATCTGCAGATTACATTGCTGCATTGTTATCATCTGTATTAAACTTTTTAATGTTTTTGCAACATACATTTAGAAAAATGTTAGAATTTATAAAATATTCAACGTTAATTATTGTTTTACTTCATCTGTAAATCATGTAAATATTTTTTACAAAAAACGAAATATTTTATGAAAAAAATACATATTAAAAAAATATTTTTTAAGATGCTTAAATGCATCCAATTATATTGATATTATATTGATGTTATAATTATATTAAAGTTATATTGACACCGTAATATTTAATTCATAATAAAATTTATATAAATGCCGTTTTTAAAGTCAGTAAAGGTCAAACGCATAGTTACTGAATGAAATCAAGTAATTATAAATTTTTTAAAGTTAGGTTACTATATGTATTTTTTGTATTGTAAAATTTATTATATTTTGAAAGATCATATAAAAAATAACTGAAATATTCTCATATATAACAAAAAGTACTAATTTTTATTGAGTTTCAAGAAAATATCTAAATTTTTTCACATAAAAACGCCACCTTAAGCCTTTCATATTGAATTTCAATGTCTAACCGATCGATACTATCTTTTAGTCAATTTAGCTATACCAAGCGATCTAGAGTTGTAGCTTGATTGGACAGCAGTTTCATAACAGGAAATAAGATTTAAACGAAATAAAATTTAATTTTTTTGAAATTTTTTTTTAAAAGTAACTATAAAAAATTTTTGATTTGATAAATGAAAAACTGACACCAGATTTGGAAAGAACAGACCTAAAAATTATAGGATACCAATTTTATCAAGATCCCTTCGTTTTCAATAAAAAATATTTATCCGAAGATTTAAGGAAAATTGTGGGTGTAAACGGGTTAAAATCCGCCAAATTGGTTTTCTGAAGTATGAAAATGCAATTTTGATCACGGTGATCAAAAGAGCACACCCCAAAGTAATAAGATACATGATTTTGGTCAAAACATTTTTTATTTTTCCTATTGAGAATAAAGCTAAAAAAGGAACAAAAAATTACGTCTTTGGACATTAATGCGTTAAAGTAACAAAAAAAGTAAAATAAGTTAAAATAACCATATAATTTTTTTTTTAGAAAATTGTTAGAGCAAACTTACTTAAGATTGTGATGTATACGCTATGTACATAATACATACATAAATATTTTAATATTTAATTACATGCATTTTTTAAGGGAATCCTGGAGTGACAGAGTTATCGATATTTTTTTGAGAACTTGGATTTTTAAATTGGAATAACAGAATGCAAAATCCTTTTACATGATTGAAGTACATAGAAAAATGATGGGGGCGACGTACGATTTGTTTTGATAAATTAAAAAAATGTTTTTTATAAGTCACCTAATGACAATATTTGCTTTATATGAAAAATCTACAGTTTATATGTATAAAATATCCCGTCGTCTTTAAAAAAAAAACTTTCAAAAACAATATCGTGCAATTAAAAATAAGATTAGAAGCCTAGAAAAAAAAATTCGCATTCTGCAAATTAGAAAATAATAAAACAAAAATTAAGGTTATACGCGCAAAAAGTTAATAAGTAGAGCAATATGAAAACATTTTTTTTATTCTCGGTATAAAATCCAATTCACAGATTGATAGGGGATGCTAAACTGCTCGTCAAACTTGATCGAGGTCGATAATCGTAGTCATTTGTGCACGTCATTAACAAAATTTTGTATGTGTTTCTTTTATAGATTTAGAAATCTTTTTCCAGAATTAAAGTTTATGTATTAATATCAGCTCATAAATTGAATTTTATACCAAGAATTAAAAAAAAATTTTTAGATTGCTCTTTTGAGACCCGAAATGTTTACCAATGTGTATCTTTTTTATTAAGACGCCTACGCTCAATCTGAAAGCATAGTATTGTTGCTTAATGTTCATTCGTGTGCGGATCTGACTTGATTTATGCGTACAAGGTGCACAACTTTTATATCAAGCACATTTTGTTACGAGTCCACGCCAGACGCCAATTAAAAAATTTTTTTTGGTATTTCGTATAAAATCGCTACGTCCGCACACTGTTTTCGTCTATAATTTAATTGTAGAGAAGGATTTTTAATTCTGTAAATGCAATAAAAAGTTGGACATTGGAACAAATTGTACAATTCTGTTGGTAAAACAGACGACTTTAGGATTCCCTTAATGAGATTTTATATGTATTTCTTCTATAGATTTAGAAATTCTTTTCCAAAATTAAAGTACGGGGATCCTAAAGTCATCTGTTTTACCGACAGAATTGTACAATTTGTTCCAATGTCCAACTTTTTATTGCATTTACAGAATTAAAGTATATACCCAGTGAACACATTTTATAGCGGCAATATAACATGGAAGTTAAAAGTAATTTAACATTGTTATTCTTGTGATATGTAGGTGCTATATGACATGGAAATAACCTGTTACGTAATATTTGTTATATGCAAGTGATATAGCTGTTATACATCGTTTTGGCGTTACACTTATTCAACAAAAATTGTATAATTGTAACACGTTCGTATCAATGTTATTACGGAACGATGCGTCGTAGTTGACTCAGAAATCAGACAACATTATAACATCCTGAATAATAGATCTATTTGATAATAAAAAAAATTATTATAAAGATAACGTTTTCAAAAATAACGGTTTGTCTACAATTACTGCGCCCAAAAAATGCACAAAATCGAAATTCATCATGTGCTGAACAAAAACAGAATAATAAATGTATACTATTCAATTTTTCTTAGAATTACGATCTATATAGTTAACCATCTAATTAATCATTTGAACGCTTCAAAGATTAGTGCTAAATAGATCGCAATTTCCATCAAATTATTAAGGTTATAAAAAAAGATAAATTTAACAATGAAATTAATAAGTAAATAAATTAATGCTATTTATTTTTAATATGTTTTGCAAAATTTAATTGCTTTTATAAAAAATAATATAGTTGCGTCAGTTTATAACATATAAGTATATGTAGACAATAACAAGTACCCATATCGATGAGTCAAATTGGCGTAGCAGGTAGAGTACAAGGTTCGTCATCCTAAAGTCCCGGGTTCAAACCTAGCAGCGGCAAGTAAGAATAAAATAAAAAATTACATAATTTAAATTTAATTAATTAATAAAAATTTATTTTAAATGTAGTATGTGCTGTTGATAAAAATAATTTTTAAAAATTAAATTTTTATTTTATTTTATTTTTCTTTGTAACTGTTGTGTAACGGTTAAATAACATGTAATTATAACATGTTATATTGCTGAGTCGGAAATTGTAACTTACATGTAAGTTACGTGTAATTTCAGAGTAACGTAACCTGTTATATTTGGTTACATTGCTGTTACACCGCTGCTATATTACTGTGTTCACTGGGTATAGACGATAACAGTGTGCGGACGTAACCATTTTATACAAAAAACAAAAAAAATTTTAATTGTCGGCGTCTAGCATGGACTCGTAACAAAATGTGCTTGATATAAAAGTTGTGCATTTTGTACGTATAAATCAAGTCAGACCCGCACACGAGTGAACATTAAGGAACAATATTATGTTTTCAGATTAAGCGTCTTAATAAAAAGGTGTCTTAATAAAAAAGATACATATTGGTAAACATTTCGTGTTTTAAAAGTGCAATCTAAAAAATTTTGTAAATTCTTGGAGATTGGCTAATCTAAATTTAAATTTAAATTTAAATTTAATTTTAAATTTAATTCATATTTTTTTATAAATTAATAAAGCATCATCAAATTTAAATTTAATTCATGAAATAGATAATATCTACTTCATGAATTAAATTTAAATTTGGTGATGCTTTATCAATTTTTGCAGTTTTACTAATATCCGTAAATTATCTTTCGTTAATAAATTTTCTGAGAAGATCTATTTAAATATTTCTATTTTTATCAGAAATAACATTGGATATTGCCAGTTACCGATACTTATTTTGTTTACTACCGATCGGTCATATATCAGCATGTAGGTACGTTGATACAAGAATCATCTATATGGTGAGTGATAAAACATTCATGACGCAAATATTACATAAATAAAGGTTATCATGTCATGAGACGATTATGGATTATAAATGATCTGTTTTAATACATAAGACGATCGCTGTGTATTAATTAGTGCATAGATTACGAGCGATTAACAAATTGTGAATTAAAAAAAAATGTCTAAATTTATCACAAAATTTATGAATAATTCGTACGAATAAAATTTTTTTAAAAAACAAAGATTCGATGAAAGGACTAGTAAATTAAATTTCTTTGGATTAACAATACTCATGTTTATTACGTACCAGCGAATCGACCGAGCGGAATTTTGCTGATCATGCTTTGTGCTTTCTGCGCATCACTCCAACCTAATTTTCCCATTTCTGTTAAAACAACTGTAGGGCCAACACTATTAACTCTTATATTATGTGGACCCAATTCCAAGGCCATTGCCCTGAAAATATCACAATTCGTGAAATATTTAACTTTTCTTTGTAAGTATTACGTAATTAAATTATAAAAGACTAAAAATAAAAATTTTTAATAAAAAAAACTTGATAGACACAAAGAACTAACGTATTCTGCATTTTACTTTAAGACAAATTTAGTTGGATTACTTTTCTTAAACTGGTTACAAAAATTGGTGCCAAATTTGTAGAAACATCTTTAGTTGTTTTCTTTCTTTCCCTTCAACAGACATCCCGCATTTTTACAACTACATTGATTCGTGACAAATTGCGAACTTTGCTATTTAATTATCAAACGCGTCGATTAAATATTAAGTTCTCATTTTACAACGATATTAATTATCTTACTTTGTCAACATGTGGAGGGCTCCCTTTGACGAGCAATAAATGGTGTGATCCTTCAATGCCGCTTGAGCGGCCTGCGACGATATATTTACAATGTTGCCGCCGCTTTTGCGCTCGATTATGCTCTTGGCTACAACCAGGGAGACATTCAATACAGCCTTCACATTAACATCGAAGGTTAGATCAAATTCTTCGGGTGTGATGTCCAAGAACGGTGAAAGGCACGCGACAGCAGCATTGTTGACCAGTAGATCGATTGGTAGAATACTTTGAACAGCTTTTTTAGTCGCATCCCAGTCACGAAGATTGACGCAGATAGGTTGAATCTTCGGATCGACTGCTATCAAACTATCCAAGTGTTCTTTCGTTTTTGAAAGCGCAAACACCTGCCCTTTATATTTAGAAAGACGAAGGGCTAAATCTCTTCCAATCCCTGCACATTTATAATAAATTTATTACAAAATAAGTATCTATTGTATGTACCAGTAATTATACGTTAATTTTTATCATTTACTAAAAAATTGTTTTGTTTTTCTTGTGATGCACATTAATATACACTACTCAAAAAAAAAATAGGGAACACTTTGTATACCAAAAATTTAGGCTATTTTCAAACTGCTGCAACTCAGCGAAAAATCATCGTAGAAACAAAATCCAAAAAGCGTTTTAAAGCTTGAAACTTCTTCTTTCGAATGCTTTTTGGCGATTTTAGTTACCTTTTTTTTACGAACGTGGCACAATGATGAAGCTTGACCCGTTAAAATGAAAATTTTTTATGCGAATTTACTGCGCTGCATCTCGCGAAAAAAAATCATAGAGTATTTTTGTTACTTGCATCTTAGAGCGGGAACTTTTCCCTTTAATTTGAGTGGTTGTTCATTGCTGTACGATTTTTTTTGACCGAGTTATTGAGATTTTAATAAAAAATGGTCATTTTGATTTTCATCGCTTGTTACTCGTGAAATCAACGTACAGCGCTCAAAAAAAAAGCGTTAGAAAGTTGAAAGTTTGCACTTTTGAATGCTGTTATCAATTTTTTCACAGATTTACTTTCTCTAATAACAAATCGCGTTCAAAGATTACATAAAAAATCGCATATTTTACGGTTTTTATTTAGTTCAAGGTACTGTTGTGAAGAAAGATCACATTGCTAAAGCAAAGTTTTATAGTACGATTACTCTTCAGTAATAAACACTAACGTTCATGAAATAAAACATTTGTATTCCACGTGTGTATCATTCTTGAAATTGCTGAAATTGCTTAAAACGTTTTTTCAACAATCTTTCTACACCTTTTTGACCAAATTACAAAGTCAACCTTACATTTCTTTTTAAATGACGCTTACCGCCGGCATTAGCGTTATCCAATGTGCACCACGTAGAAGATGCCGGTTGGATTGTGCACATCGCACGCGCTCGCGTGTGCGTGTGTGTGTATGTGTTTCACAGCAAAGGTAAGAACCTCGCGGTTCGTCACGCGCGCGCTTGCGGCTGTTCCTTGCGACTTCTTAAATGTCGTTTTATGTTGTTTCAAATGCGTTCAAGTGTCTATGCGGCATTTTGAAAATTTCGTATACAAGCTCAATACTCCACGGGAATCGTCTGTGTGTTTGTAAAAACATTTGTTTTAAAGCTTCTATACATAAACATTACATGTAAACATTACGAGTACGCACTTACTCACATACATACCGTAATGTTTACAAGTAATGTTTACGTACAAAGAGACTGAAATAAATGTTCAGTATACAGACGACTCTCGGTTTCTCTTAAACAATTACGAATCGTTTGTTTAGATACATTATGTAAATGAAATTCATTGCAAATATTTCTTGCAGTAATTGTCCGTCTTTGCAAAGCGTAGCGAACGGTGTCTTGATTTTGTCAGATCGTAATTATTTGACAACGACCACTGTCTTCGGTCTTGTAAAACGTCTTGTGTCTTGATATCGTGACCAAACTCTACTCATTACAGAGATAGACACACCAACATGATGCACTACATAACGCACGCGAAAACCTTTAAAAAGTGCGATTATTTGTGCAACTTCTGTTGCAGGCAAATGTCTACGCAGCATTTTGAAAATTTCGTATACGAGCTCAATACACTACGAGAGTCGTCTGTGTACTGAACATTTATTTCAAAGTCTCTTTGTACGTAAACATTACTTGTAAACATTACGGTATGTATGTGAGTAAGTGCGTACTCGTAATGTTTACATGTAATGTTTATGTATAGAAGCTTTAAAACAAATGTTTTAACAAACACAGACGATTCTCCTGAAGTATTGAGCTTGTATACGAAATTCTCAAAATGCCGCGTAGACATTTGAACGCATTTGAAACAACATAAAACGATGTTTAAGAAGTCGCAGGGAACAGCCGCAAGCGCGCGAGGTTCTTACCTTTGCTGTGAAACACATACACACACACGCACACGCGAGCGCGTGCGATGTGCACAATCCAACCGGCATCTTCTACGTGGTGCACATTGGATAACGCTAATGCCGGCGGTAAGTATCGTTTACAAAGAAATGTAAGGTTGACTTTGTAACTTGATCAAAAAGGTGTAGAAAATTTGTTGAAAAAATGTTTTAACCAATTTCAGCAATTTCAAGAATGATACACACGTGGAATACAAATGTTTTATTTCATGAACGTTAGTGTTTATTACTGGGGAGTAATCGTACTATAAAACTTTGCTTTAGCGATGTGATTGAATCTTTCTTCACAACAATACCTTGAACTAAATGAAAACCGTAAAATATGCGATTTTTTACGTAATCTTTGAACGCGATTTGTTGTTAGAAAAAGTAAATCTGTGAAAAATTGATAACAGCATTCAAAAGTGCAAACTTTCAGCTTTCCAACGCTTTTTTTTAGCGCTGTACGTTGATTTCATGAGTAACAAGCGATGAAAGTCAAAATGAGCATTTTTTATTAAAATCTCAATAACTCGGTCAAAAAAAATCGTACAGCAATGAACAACCACTCAAATTAAAGGAAAAAGTTCCCGCTCTAAGATACATACTCTATGATCAAGAGGCACGGTAGTGCCTCGCGCTAAGTGTATGCGCAGCGAGGCACCACCGTGCTTCTTTTACGCGAGACGTCGTTTGCGAGAAGACCGTAGTTATCGGATCTCAATAACGACTTAATTGATTGATTTCTAAATAGGCTTAATGGATAGCTTACATCCGATTTATATAATAAAAGTGTTTTTATTTTTCCGCTATATGACTTACGAGCGGAGATATCGCGATTAGAATTTTTCGCTCAAGAGTAAATTTGGTTTAAGAAACGTCGTAGTCATCATCATTATTATCGTCGTCGCCCGGCGCCTAGGACGAATGGTGGGGATTTGTACTGTTGTATCCTCCTTTATTTTTTGTGCTCACACATTTGACAACAAGGATGAACGATGCACCATGCGCCATGAAACGGAACGCACCATGTGTATCGTGATTGGTGAAGATAATCGAATCCGCGCCGCCGCGTGTCGATCAGGGGCTGTAATCTCTTATGTATTTTTCGTGACCAGCGTTTGTTGCGCCACCGCTGTAAGCGAACCCGCCGAACCGAACTAAAATGCAATATGGCCGTCTAAAATCAACATGGCCGTAGTAATGAGTTCCGTTCAACAAGCAAAGTGAAGCAAAGCTTACGAGCGAAGAAGGAGGTTATTTCTTACGAACGGAATAATTTAAAACTGATGGTATGTAATCGCAATTCCGCTTACAGAAACAGCTTTTTTCTCGCTGCGATTTAATTTGTGGTATGGTATAAAGAGACTTCTTTTTTTAGACACCAGTAGCTGTTCTTATGTGTACACCAGCCTTCGACACCATATAGAATAAAGATGCTGTCAGAGGAGTTAGATGAGGGAGCTACAACCAAGAAAAAGCAATCTGTGATCACATTACTTAGCTTCGACAAACGATGACCTAAGTTCAACTGATTGTAGGCTCTTACGTCCACGTGGAATCAGCTGCTCCTTTGCAACTTGCAACAGGCTAAGGCTGCGTTCCGATATTAATTGTCAGTACTGAAAATCTACAGTATATGTGACATAAACTATAGATTTTCAGTACTGGCAGTGAATATCGAAACGCAGCCTAAGTTACGAAGAAGCAGCTGATTCCACATGAACGTAAGAAAGAGGCTACAATCAGTTGAACTTTGGTCATCGTTTGTCGAAGCTAATGGGTGTCAAGACAAATCACTTGAATGCAAACTACTTTCCAGTATGTTGTAGCATAAGAAAGCAAGAAAATTGTATTGGAGGAGAAACAACGTGATTTAGAGAATAAGGTGCTCTGTCACATAGAATGTAATTCTATTATAAAAACATGTAATGGTTCCATAAAATAAATAAGTTCAAAAAATTTATTAAATATTAATTTGAATGTGTATGTATGTGCATGTGTGTACGTACGGGTCAATGGATGGGAAGGGGAGTGAGGTGAAAGGGGAAAGAGCGGCCATATTGCATTTTAGTTCGGTTCGGCGGGTTCGCTTACAGCGGTGGCGCAACAAACGCTGGTCACGAAAAATACATAAGAGATTACAGCCCCTGGTGTCGATCGAGTGACAGTTCGAGGTTAGAGACGTGTTGACGTGTGCGAGGTTAGCGGCTTTTTTTCACGCGAGATGCAGCGCAGTAAATTTGCAGAAAAAATTTTCATTTTAACAGGTCAAGCTTCATCATTGTGCCACGTTGGTAAAAAAAAAGATAACTAAAATCGTTAAAAAGCATTCGAAAGAAGAAGTTTCAAGCTTTAAAACGCTTTTTGGATTTGTTTCTACGATAATTTTTCGCTAAGTTGCAGCAGTTTGAAAATAGGCTAAATTTTTGGTATACAAAAAGTGTTCTCTATTTTTTTTTTAGTAGTATATATTAATACCCAGATAACCATTAATGTGTTTCATTCTAAGCAAATTAACGTATTACATGTGCTGTTAAATATTTGCTATACATTTGCTGATATCGAAAAGACATTACGAATTCGGCAACATGATTGCTTATACTGAGACTGTGTAATTAGTTGAAGACATAAAAAAAACAGTCATGAATGTTTAATAACAAATTGATGCTGATACGTTGATATCAATTTACTGTTGTTAAAAAAAATTTATATAAGTTCAACCTAACAGGGACATAATGCTGTCTCACTTTGTTCCAAATTAGTCTAAATTAGTTGCTGCAACGATTATTGTAACATGATTCCAATATCAAGGCATTTGGTTATCTAGATATGTTTTAAAATTCCATCTTCCATATCTTATTAGAATAGAAGAAAAAAAATACACACACACACACACACACACACACACACACACGTACACATACAGAAAAAAGTAAAATATAGCCAATAACATATGTGATTGCGGGCTGCCAACTACATAAAGTACTCAATACAATAATATTTGCTATTAATGCAAGTACATGATATTGTAATAGCATATATTATTGTGTTGAGTATATCTGTAGTTGGCAGCTCGCAACATATCTTATTGAATATATTACATTTTTTTCAATATATATATATATATACAGGGTGATTCAAAATAACTATATGTCCTTGCATAAACATTCGTAGTAACCCAGTGAACACAGTAATATAGCAGCAGTGTAACAGCAATGTAACCGAATATAACAGGTTACGTTACTTTGAAATTACACGTAACTTACATGTAAGTTACAATTTCCGACTCAGCAATATAACATGTTATAATTACATGTTATCTAACCGTTACACAACAGTTACAAAGAAAGATAAAATAAAATAAAAATTTCATTTTTTTAAAATTATTTTTATCAACAGCACATACTACATTGAGAATAAATTTTTATTAATTAATTAAATTTAAATTATGTAATTTTTTATTTTATTCTTACTTGTTGCTGCTAGGCTAGGTTTGAACCCGGGACCTTAGGATGACGAACCTTGTACTCTACCTGCTACGCCAATTTGACTTATCGATATGGGTACTTGTTATTGTCTACATATACTTATATGTTATAAACTGACGCAACTATATTATTTTTTATAAAAGCAATTAAATTTTGCAAAACATTAAAAATAAATAGCATTAATTTATTTACTTATAATTTTATTGTTAAATTTATCTTTTTTTATAACCTTAATAATTTGATGGAAATTGCGATCCATTTAGCACTAATCTTTGAAGCGTTCAAATAATTAATTAGATGGTTAACTATATAGATCGTAATTCTAAGAAAAATTGAATAGTATACATTTATTATTCTGTTTTTGCGGCACATGATGAATTTCGATTTTGTGCATTTTTTGTGCGCAGTAATTGTAGACAAACCGTTATTTTTGAAAACATTATCTTTATAATAATTTTTTTTATTATCAAATAGATCTATCATTCAGGATGTTATAATGTTGTCTGATTTCTGAGTTAACTATGACGCATCGTTCCGTAATAACATTGATACGAACGTGTTATGTTACGATTATACAATTTTTGTTGAATAACTGTAACGCCAAAACGATGTACAACAGCTATATCCCTTGCGTATAACAAATATTACGTAACAGGTTATTTCCATGTCACATAGCACCTACATATCACAAGAATAACAAT
The DNA here is from genome assembly GCF_013373865.1 of Monomorium pharaonis. Lineage (NCBI taxonomy): Eukaryota > Metazoa > Arthropoda > Insecta > Hymenoptera > Formicidae > Monomorium > Monomorium pharaonis. The sequence continues at coordinate 3,495,340 of NC_050468.1, read as the reverse complement.
GTTAAATTACTTGTAACTTCCATGTTATATTGCCGCTATAAAATGTGTTCACTGGGAATATTCTGAGTCAACTTTTTCTCTCGCAAAAAATTATCCAGAACTTAGATTTCTAGATATAATAAGAAATAGTTTACGTATCCTGAATCAAATATAAGAGGTAAGCAGGGATGGCACAACTCACCGCTGCTCGCGGGCACCACGAGCACCGCGAGGCGTCTGCTGCGCTCAATAATCGATAATCATCTCAATTATCTTTAACGATGGTATTTAGCATTTTGAATCAACCGAATATTATGTAATAATAAAGGAAGAAATGAATAGGTGACAGAGAGAGAGAGAGAGAGAGAGAGAGAGAGAGAGAGAGAGACTGAGAGGAGAAAGAGGGGGCAGAGACCTGTTCGAACCTGTTTACGCATGTACCATTCCGCAATCAATTGATTGTTCACACAGCCATACACACACACTGTTCACTCACTTGATCGAATTTATTTACACATCAAAAAAATAGTATGAAACATTTAACTATTAAACATTACTAATCACTCGGCACATCAAAATTACTCGAAGAAAGAAACACGTATTTACTCGACGAATACACAACACGTGTTTACTAGAGATACTATAACAGAGATTCGCGGATGCGTTAACGATTTCTGATTGGCTGCCATCGCTTGGGGTATAACCGGAAGTATGAGAGAGGAAGATAGATATAACTGACAGAGAAAGCCTAGCCGACCTAACCTGTCAAAAGAAAACAGAGTGTCTACGTGTCTTCCAAAGGTGCGTTCGGGGAGACGCTATTAGCGCTACCAGCATCAGACCATCTTCATTGCTTATTAAAAGTAGAACAAGAATAAATTGATGCTCACAGCGCTAATAGCGTCTCCTCGAACATATCCCTAATAGAATATAAAATCAGAGAAAAACCTGAGGTTGCACATATTTTTCTACGAGTCTAAATACAATGTTTAAATTATATTTATAATACATAATGTGTATATAAGCATAATATGTATTTATACATATATATATGTATATATAGGGTGTCTGGTATTTTTTTATAGGATGTTTATGAGCAGGTAGAGCGCATAAAACTGAACAGAAAAGTATCTTACCGTTTTTCCATTTTCGCAATAAGTTAACAAGTTAGTGACTTGTAAAATTTTCTGTATTAGCCCGGCCTACCGGCAAATACAAGCGCGCCAAGCACCCGGCCGCGGCGGCCGCCCCTCCCCAGCGTTTGAACCTTGAGATTGGTATCCGCGCGGGGGGAATTGTTACAACAAGCGACAATTGCTACGCACAAGCGACGCGTAACGCTAAATTCTCCCTTTGAGTTATCATAGTTCCTTACCTTTTTTAATGAAAATAAAATTTTTTAACGACAAAAGGTATGTGTGTATGTATACATGTATACAAAAAATATCAGTTGTAATGCTTAAAGAAGTGATTTCATACTAAAATTTTTTAAAAGTTTTCAAACATTTAATAGGAACTATCATAACTCGAAGGGAAAATTTAGCGTTACGTGTCGCTTGTGCGTAGCAATTGTCGCTTGTTGTAACAATTCCCCCTACGCGCCTAGCTATCTTAAGGTTCAAGCGCTGGGGAGGGGCAGCCGCCGCAGCCGGGCGCTCAGCGCGCTTGCATTTGCCGGTAGGCCGAGCTAATACAGAAAATTTTACAAGTCTATAACTCGTTAACTATTGCCAAAATGGAAAAACGATGAAGACTTTTCTGTTCAGCTTAATGCGCTCTACCTGCTTATAAAAATTGCATAAATCTTTACCAAACACCCTGTATATATATACATACACGTACATGCCGGCTCCTCCGGTTAATCTGGAACACCTGTATATATATATGTATATATTATTTGTCATAAATTTGATATATAACTAAATAAATATTTTTTTTACTGTAATAAACATATAATAACGCGTTTAATAAAAAATTTGTAAAAAAGATTGTAAAAAAGTACATTATTTTTATATAAAATCAGGAAATGTTAATTCAATAATATACTGCAATAAAATATGCGAAAATTTTATACATAATTTATACATGTATAGTAACAATAAGAGAGCTCTCACGTAATAATAATATACTAAATTCTCTATTTTTGTAGCAGTATATTTTTAAATTAACATTTCTTATATTTCAAAAAATCCTTTATTATCCTTTTTTATACTAAAAAGCAATTCCTTTTTGTACTATAAAAGAAATCATAATAAATTCAAAAAAGTATCTCGGTAAAGTTCCATTAGAATACTATTAAAAAATAAATTAAATGCAAATTCTTATAGAACACAAAATGAACTTTATATGCATTACAAAAGGGGCTCAGAATTGGTGACATACAAAAGAACTTTTTTTGAACTCTTGAGAATCTTTTTGGTGCAGAAATGGGTTAGAAATAGACTTTATTTCAAAATTTAGGTGTCCAAAAAGAATCCTTTTTGAATTCGTTGTGCTATCTGGGTACTCAGGATGATGACCTTAATAACTCTAATAACGGAAAAAACAGTCTAATTTTAAGAGTTTACACTCAAAATTGAGTGTTAATACTTGATTTTGAGAGTTTACTCCCAAATTTAGGTGTATACGCTCAAATCTTGAGTATTTACACTAAAGATTGAGTGTTTATACTCGAACATTGAGTGTGTACACCCAATGATTGAGTGTTCATACTAAAGTTTGGGTTTAAATACTGAATATTTAAAAATATACTTTTAACACTTGGGTACGACACTCAATAAATGAGTGTATACTTCCAACATAAAATGTGAACACTGAAACGTTGGGGATGTACACTCAATATCTATCGGTTGAAGGTATACACTTAATATTGAGTGTGCACTCAAACATTGGATTAGGAAATATTAAATAAAAACAAAAGCAAAAAAAGCAAGTTTAACCGAGATTAAAGTTAATCTGCATTGGTAGAAACGGACATAAAACGAATATCTAAAATAAACATTCAACTATAAAGTGTTCAGTTGGCTTTGAGTATTAATTTGAGTATTACTTTCAACTTGGATGTTTGCCATCTAATTGAGTGTTAATTTCAGTGTTATTCTTAAATTTAGGATTAACATTGAAATTAACACTCAATTAGATGGCGAACATTCAAGTTGAGAGTAATAACACTCTAATTAAAAGTAAATTAAAGAGCGAACACTCAAGTTGAGTGTTCACACTGAATTGAGTGTTTACCCCTTGTCCTAAATTATACTCAACTTGAATATTTTTTAAAAATATTATTTGTAGTGTTTTTTCCGTAAGGAAATATATGTCAAGGTCATTAATATCAAAAAGTAGTCCGTTATTCTAAATAATTACCAAAAAAAAGCTATAAATTTATATTTATTTATAAAAATATTATTTAACTATACATGTTTTATCTTTTTGACATCTATTGATGTCACTGTCGCACGTACGACCGTGCACCTTTGCGTACTCTTAACGCGCAACAGTGTTATCAACTTTCAGAAATTAATTTATGGATTCTATGAGATCTAGGGATCTTTGAAAAATGCCAACCTTCAATATTTTTTATGGATTCTATCCAGTTACCAATTTTTACTTTTAGTAAATATTTTTACATTTTTATAGAAATTTTTTCGCCATTTTTTTTTAAGAATTCTGTCCGGTTACCTTAAAAATTTGTAGTTTTTAATATTTTATAAAAATATCAAATTTTTTTGTAGAAATTCTACAAAAATTATCACAAATTACAATTTTCTCAAATAAAAAATTTGTTGCAAATAGGATTTTAAAAAAATATACAATTAAAAATTTTAAAAACGTTTGAAATTTTATTATTTAAAATATTTATTTCCTTATACTAGGGTTATTTACAAATAATTATAGAAATGTACTAAATTTTACTTTTTACGTAAATTACAGAATTTTGAGTTTTTTCTATTTTTAGTTTCGCATAAAATACAAATTGTACATAAAACAACAAGACTGTTTTTTGTAAATAATTCTAAAAATTATTTTCTTTGGAATTCATAAAAATTTCTAGTTTTCTGTAAATATTAGAATGTATGTACTTTTCTAAAGAATATTAAAATTTTTTTCAGATAAGTACAAAATTCTATAGTTTTTTATAGCTTAACATCGTCCGAAAAGCTACAGAATTTTATTTTTCACATCTTTTAATAATATCCCAGTTAGCCTTAGATATTCCGTTTGTATTCGAAAACTGCCGTATATTTGCCATAAGAAAAAAATGTTCACCAAATCATAAATGTCCCGTAAAATATTTGGAATAGTGTATGAACATTATATGTACATACATACGATAAAGATATTCATAGAATATATGATGGGACATATTTAGAATATTCGAGAAATATTCCTACGAATAATTTAACCGTCATGTATGTGCATCATGATCATGCGTGAAACGGAACGCAGCGTCGCAGCCTGTCCCAGTTCTCTTAAAGCGCTCATTAAAAGGGAGCGTCCCAGATGCACACAGTAATAAACGGACACAGCAAGCTGAGTGAAACGGACACAGTAACAAACGGACACAGACCAAACGGACACAGTAACAAACGGACACAGACCAAATGCGCACAGAGCGAAACGGACACAGTAACAAACAGACACAGACCAAATGCGCACAGAGCGAAACGGACACAGTGCGAAACGGACACAGACCAAATGCGCACGGACCAAATGCACACGGACCAAATGCGCACACTGCACATGCGCACACTGCACATGCGCACACTGCACGTGCGCACGGACCAAATGCAATCCATGTACATTGCAAGCAGAGTAAAGTCCACATAGGTTAGCGACTTGGACGGGGTGGGTGCGGGAGGGAGGCCGAAGGCCCCCCTTGTACCCCCTCGTGTGTGTGTGTGTGTGTGTGTGTGTGTGTGTGTGTGTGTGTGTGTGTGTGTGTGTGTGTGCGTGCAAAGCATTCACTGCATCACATGGGTTTGCGACTTTCCATGTGCGCATTTGGTCTGTGTCCGTTTTGCACTGTGTCCGTTTCGCTCTGTGCGCATTTGGTCTGTGTCCGTTTCGCACTGTGTCCGTTTCACTCTGTGCGCATTTGGTCTGTGTCCGTTTCGCACTGTGTCCGTTTATTACTGTGTCCGTTTGGTCTGTGTCCGTTTCACTCAGCTTGCTGTGTCCGTTTATTACTGTGCGCATCTGGGACTCACTCCATTAAAATAGCTTTTATATGATAAAAGATGTCTTTTGGAATATCTAAGGCTAATTGGAATATCTAAAAGAGATCTTTTAACACTACTAAAAGATGTCCAATGTCCATTCAAAAAGTAGTCTTTTAGACATTTGAATGAGCATTTTTGATTTTTATAATCTTTGCTATGGAAGTTATCTGGAAGTCAACATTAAAAGAACTAAAAAGCTATCTTTAGGTTGCCTTTAGTTTGCGGTATAGGTATTATGATTATAATCATGAAATAGATTACATACGCAATAATAATAAGTTGAAATAAATACATTTCTCCTTAAAAAAAAAAAAAGGATTTATTCTATAACTTATTATTATTGTGTATGTAATCTGTTGTAGACAATTTGTAAATCTAACTTTGTTGGATCCTTTTCAGGCTTATTCAATTTTTTCATTGAGTAAATATATGCATGGTAATAAATTTTATGGAATTGTAAATTTTTATTCAATAAAATGATTATTTTTTATTGTAGAAAACAAAGATTTTTATTAGATTCCTATTAACTTCTGATATAATTAAAGTCGAGTAACACATTTAAAAAACATCACATTTAGAAAATTAAACGTATTAAAAAAAACTTTGTAAAGAACATCACATTTAGAACATTAAACGTATTAAACAAAAATAAATTTGATTTTACTGTTGCTGATATTCTTGATACTGTGCTTCTTCCCCCCAGGTAGCAAACTCACGTCATTTTGACGTCCCAAAATGGTCATTTACTGACTATTCTTGACGTCACGAAATGACGCCCTTATGACGTTAAAATGATGGTTGAATGTCACAAATTCCTGACGTCATGAAATGTACCGTATTTTGACGTCATAGAATGACGTGAACAATATGTTGTCAAAAAGATCTCTAAAAGATATCCTGTTTCTAAAAATGATAACATAAAGAGACTTCTAAAAGATAACATATAATGTCAGAATGTTAACCAATGCGTCGTTTTTTGAGAACAGAAAGATATCATGAAACTAATATCTAAAAGATTTCTTAAATCGGATATCTTTAAACTGCAACTAGAAATAAAAAAATAAAATAAAAATTTCATTTTTTTTTATTATTCTTATCAACAGTACATACTAAATTTGGGACAAATTTTTATTTATTAATTAAATTTAAATTATATTATTTTATTTTACTCTTACTTGCCGCTGGTAGGTTTTGAACCCGGGACCTTAGGATTACAAACTTTGTACTCTATCTGCTACGCCAGTTTGAATCATCGATATAGGTACTTGTTATTGTCTACATATACCTATATGTTATAAACTGTCGCAATTATATTATTTTTTATAAAAGTAATTAAATTTTGCAAAACATATTAAAAATAAATAGCATTAACTTATTTAATTATTAATTTCATTGTTAAATTTAACTTTTTCCATAACCTTTATAATTTGATGGAAATTGCGATCTATTTAGCACTAAGACTTTGAAGCGTTCAAATGGTTAATTTGAACATTTTGAAATTATTTCCAAGATATCTAAATGTTTTCTTAAAAAAGTTCTTTTAAAGTTAAATATAATATGCTTATATAATATGCTTATGCCTTACGCCTTAAATCTCATTGTATAGACATCGCTTTAGACCGTGTCTAAAATACGTCTTAATGACGTCTTTATGTCCCGATTTTGGATGTGTGCTGTCTGGGAAAATAATCGTCAGATCATGACTGAAATATGACTTCAAAATGACGTCATCATGACGTCAATTTTAGGTCATGTAAAAAAATGGTCATTTTGACGACATATGACCAGATATGACCATTTTGGGACGTCAAAATGACGTGGGCTTGCTACCTGGGCCGTCGCGCTTGACAGTCTTATTTTATAGATTACATACAGTATCTAAAAGGCTGCGCTCAGAAATCTCACTCGAATGAGCAAAGTTCTCTAATTGATATCTTTAAGTTATGTAATTGATATCTTGAAGACAACTTACAAAAGATGTCTTTAAAGATCATTTTTTAATATGTTAAAAAAAGTCGTCTTTCAAAGGTGATCAAAAACTTTTGCATACAAGGAGTCAAAAAAATGTCAAATTGTCAATTTTATGGAAATCTTAAAGAATTCTTAAAAAAAATAAGTTACAAGCTCTCCAAAAATTTATGTGGTGTATATTGGGGTGTTATGTATATGTATGTGCAACGTGCTAGTTAGGTTAAGTGCTGGGTGCCGATTGTCTACTTAATTTATAAAACCCGTAGAAGAGATCGACCGCGTTTGCAAAGTAAATGATTCACACCCTTACGTAAAAAACACTAAAAATAATACTTGAAAAAATACTCAAGTTGAGTATAATTTAGGACAAGGGGTAAACATTCAATTCAGTGTAAACACTCAACTTGAGTGTTCGCTCTTTAATTTACTTTTAATTAGAGTGTTATTACTCTCAACTTGAATGTTCGCCATCTAATTGAGTGTTAATTTCAATGTTAATCCTAAATTTAAGAATAACACTGAAATTAACACTTAATTAGATGGCAAACATCCAAGTTGAAAGTAATGCTCAAATTAATACTCAAAGCCAGCTGAACACTCTATAATTGAATGTTTATTTTAGATGTTCGTTTTATGTCCATTTCTACCTATGCAGATTAATTTTAATCTCGGTTGAACTTGCTTTTTTTGCTTTTGTTTTTATTTAACATTTTCTAATCCAATGTTTGAGAGTGCACACCCAATATTAAGTGTATACCTTCAACCGATAGATGTTGAGCGTACATCCCCAACGTTTCAGTGTTCACACATTATGTTGGAAGTATACACTCATTTATTGAGTGTTATATCCAAATGTTGAGAGTATACTTTCAAATATTCAGTATTTAAATCCAAACTTTGGTATGAACACTCAATCATTGGGTGTACACGCATCGGCAGAAATGGTGTCCATCGGCGTAAAAATTGGGGATTGCGCCGGTGTTGCATCCTTCACCAACGCCACACGCTCAAGAAGGATAGAATTATGATGAGTGAGAAGACGTGATACCGATTCGCTGGTGTCCAATATCCGTTTCACTCGCACGCAAGCGAAAGACGTCATTAATACTGAGTGCAAGTGAAACAGATATGGATACCAGCGAATCGGTATCACATCTTCTTACTTATCATAACTCTATCCTTCTTGAGCGTGTGGCGTTGGTGAAGGATGCAACACCGGTGCAATCCCCAATTTTTACGCCGAGGGACACCATTTCTGCCGATGCGTGTACACCCAATGATTGAGTGTTCATACCAAAGTTTGGATTTAAATACTGAATATTTGAAAGTATACTCTCAACATTTGGATATAACACTCAATAAATGAGTGTATACTTCCAACATAATGTGTGAACACTGAAACGTTGGGGATGTACGCTCAACATCTATCGGTTGAAGATATACACTTAATATTGGGTGTGCACTCTCAAACATTGGATTAGAAAATGTTAAATAAAAACAAAAGCAAGAAAAGCAAGTTCAACCGAGATTAAAATTAATCTGCATAGGTAGAAATGGACATAAAACGAACATCTAAAATAAACATTCAATTATAGAGTGTTCAGCTGGCTTTGAGTATTAATTTGAGCATTACTTTTAACTTGGATGTTTGCCATCTAATTGAGTGTTAATTTCAGTGTTATTCTTAAATTTAGGATTAACATTGAAATTAACACTCAATTAGATGACGAACATTCAAGTTGAGAGTAATAACACTGTCGGTGCGTGTACACACTCAATGTCCAAGTATGAGACAAAGTCTCTTATAACTATAAACAAAACGCGAGAGACTTTGTCTCAGGAGCGTAACGCGTACTATACGTATGAGAGAATTGAATCCCCCTAAGTAACATCAAGTAACTAATTGAAATATATTTCTCTTATAAATAATTGTAGATTAATTATAAAAAATCTTTATTATTGTTAATAGTATTTTAGGTATATAATTACTCTTACTATATCTTTCAATAGCTTTGTTATAGTTTAATATTATAATTCTTATCTTGTGTATATTATATTTACAATATCTATAAATCTTATTTTATAAAATTTATTTTTTAAAATACAATTGATACACGTAGAAATATGTATTATATAATTATTGCATAATTGTAATTAAAACAATAGTTTTCACGTCACCCATGAGGTACTATTGCTGACGCGTTTTTTTTAAGTGGTTTCCCCCATTAGGCCCACTCCATTGAAGGGAAGAATAATTAAAGAATGTAAAAAAATAAAAGAGCGGAAATTAAAGAAATAATAAAAAAATTAATTTGATTTTCTAGGCCGTTTACATGATTGTACAAAAGAGGGAATATCTATTGAAATATTTGAAGAACTAATTCGCATTAATGAAATTAATGATGTATCACTCAAGGAAAAACGTTTATCACAGTTTTTATGTTCTTCATTTTTGAAAATGAACATTCACATAAATATATGGATCTAAACATAGAAAAAATTCAGAAACTAAAATCCTTTAGATTAAGATAATTTGGCACATTTAAAATTTTGAAAATTTTCACTTTTTTTTTTTCGGACGCGTTTTGAGCGTAAGGTCATTTTGCAAGTCGCAAAGTTTTTTTAAAACTGTAAATCTTGTTGTTCAATTTCCGCAGTCAAAGGATTTTCAAAGAGAGTTAAATCCTTTCTGAGAGTTTTAAAATCATTAAAACGCGCATTAAATTAATTGATTAATGAATCTATTAAATAAATATACTTTTTAAAATTACAATTTACGCCGTATTTTTGGAAGAGAATCTGACAGGAGGGATAAAAATGAAGACTATCTTTTTTCAAGTGATTTTTTAATAATAGTAATTTACAACGAAAAGAATCAATATGACTAATTGAGATATTGCCTGGTTGGGCTTTTGCAGCTTTAGATTTAAAATGTTTAAATAATTTGTCAAATCTATAATTAAAGCGAGTTTACAAAGAAATTCTGTATCTTCAAGGAGAGATTTAATATCATTATCTTTTGCAATAGAAATTTCTTGCAAGAAAAGAAACATCTCTTTTCTTAACGCGAAGAATTTTTCTAAACATTTCGCGGCACTGAGCCATCGTACTTTACAGTATAGTGGAATATTTGTATAAATTGCATCATGTTCTTCGAGAAAATTTTGAAATTTTCGATGTGAAAGAAATTTGTGACCGCCTTTTATTAAATTGATAATTTTGGTAACAGTTTTCAGGGCGGTACACAATTTTTAACAGTTTTCAGAGCGGTACACAATTTTATATCTTTTCCGCACAATGCTTCTTAATGGATAATGCAGTGAATAATTGAAAATTTACAACCTCGCTGCCTTATTTCATACATCTAGAGGGATATGTATTTAAATTTCCCTCGTGAAATATACTGCGTTTAACATTTTTCGTGAATACAATATTCAATTGTTTTGCGTCTCCCTTGTTTAACAATCTCCATTACCGTTGATGTTTACTGCGCTAAAACGCTTTGTGAAACGCAGACATAAAATTGCCGTAGTGTGATAGTTTTAATATTGTCAAAAAGTTTTTCTTTATTCTGTGTTCTTCTTTAATTGCTATTGTTAGAGTGCAGTGAAATAGATTTAAATGGATATTGTGTTCCCTCCTTAGATGCGTAAATAATTGTGTAATCTGCTCATCTAGTCTAAAAAATGGCTAATGAACAAAAATATGAACAAAACTTTGATAGGGCCTGGGAAAATAATTTCTTTGCATTTATTCAGAATTCCACAATTTGTCTTTTATGTGGTTATCAACCTGTTGTTGTAAAAAAATTTGTTATTGAGAGACATTATAAAAATAAACATTTAAATGAATATTGTAAATATGTAGATGAGGAAAAGTTAAATTTAATTGAAGATTTAAAATTAATTTATCAGGAAAGTTTAAATTCTAATGATGATGATGCTTCAACTAGTTCAACTTCGGCAAAAGCTGTTAATGCATCATATGCTATTTTCCTTCTCATTGCTAAGCATTCTAGGCCGTTTCTTGAATGTGATCAGATAGATTCATTAATCAATTAATTTAATACACGTTTTAATGATTTTGAAACTCTCAGAAAGGATTTAAATCTCTTTGAAAATCCTCTGACTGCGGAAATTGAACAAGATTTACAGTTTTAAGAAGAACTTTGCGACTTGCAAAATGATGTTACGTTCAAAACGCGTCCGGAAAATGGAGTAAAAATTTTCAAAATTTTAAATGTGCCAAATTATCTTAATCTAAAGGATTTTAGTCTCTGAATTTTTTCTATGTTTGGATCCACATATTTATGTGAATGTTCATTTTCAAAAATAAAGAACATAAAAACTGTGACAAACGTTCTTCCTTGAGTGATACATCATTAATTTCATTAAATGCGAATTAGTTCTTCAAGTATTTCAATAGATATTCCCTCTTTTGTACAATCATGTAAACGGCCTAGAAAATCAAATTAATTTTTTTATTATTTCTTTAATTTCCGCTCTTTTATTTTTTTACATTCTTTCATTATTCTTACCTTCAATGGAGTAGGCCTAATGGGGAAACCACTTTAAAAAAACGCGTCAGCAATAGTACCTCATGGGTGACGTGGAAACTATTGTTTTAATTACAATTATGCAATAATTATATAATACATATTTCTACGTGTATTAATTGTATTTAAAAAAATAAATTTTATAAAATAAGATTTATAGATATTGTAAATATAATATACACAAGATAAGAATTGTAATATTAAATTATAACAAAGCTATTGAAAGATATAATAAGAGTAATTATATACCTAAAATATTATTAACAATAATAAAGATTTTTTATAATTAATCTGCAATTATTTATGAGAGAAATGTATTCCAATCAGTTACTTGATGTTACTTAGGGGGATTCAATTCTCTCATACGTATAGTACGCGTGACGCTCCTGAAAAATCTCTCGCGTTTTGTTTATAGGCATCTTGCGGGTCGACGCGCGGTGAGAGAAGGACAGTGGGCGTTGACAACGAAATCAGCCCGAAATGTGCAAGTAAATGACATCTCTGATTCTATTAACAAGAAGTAAGCAAAAATTAATTAAAGAATGACGTCACTTTATATGGGCAAAAGTTGTTAGAAGTCAAGTTTCCTAAGCAGCATACCGGTAATGACAAAAATGGGACAAAAATCGTGTATGTATTGTCGTCTCAAATCGTAACAGTATAAACACAACAAAAATACTGCATGATCTGACGTCAAGAAATAATAATAGAATCATAACATACATCATGTAAAATTTTCCCTTTCTATTTTAATCGAATTTTCACAATATTAAGGAAAGATATATAATATTAGATTGTAAAAAAATTTGTATACTTATATTTTTAAACTTATATTACTATTGATATTATCAGAAAATTGTATTGAAATTACATTTATTTTAATATTTTTGCGTATCATTTTCTTTTTAACTTGTATAGTAACTTTAGAAAAACATTCTATAAAAGTGTAAAAATATTTACTAAAAATAAAAATTTGTTGAAGTTTTTAATGTTTTATAAAAATTTCAACTTTTTGTAGAAATTAAAAAAAACTACAAATTACAATTCTCTCAAATAAAAAATTTGTTGCAAATAGCAATTTTTTAGAAATATACAATTTTGTAAAAATGGTACAAAAAAATTAAAGGATTTAATATTTTTTAAAACATTCGAAATTTTATTAGTTAAAATATTTACTTATTTATATAATACTAGTATTATTTATAAATAATTGTAGAAATGTATTGAAATTTACTTTTCATGTAAACTACAGACCTTTGAGTTTTCTATTTTTAGTTTCCCATAAAATACTACAAATTACATAAAACAATAAAACTGTTTGTTTCTTTAAGATTCTAAAAATTGTTATGTTTGTAACTCATAAATATTTTATAGTTTTCTGTTAAATATTTGAATGTATGTACTTGTCAATAAAATATTAAACATTCCTTTAAATAAATACAAAATTCTGTAGTCTTAAGCAACGTCGACGGCGGCTGACAATTGGATAAGTAACTGTTTCTCTGATCGGTATATGAAACTATGGTTTGGGACTTTGGATGACAGTGTTTCTGCCATCATATTGTAACGGCAGGCCGTGCACGAATTCTGCTGCATTTTTGCTTTCAATAACTTGTGGTAAGTCGTATCTTTATTCTTACTTTCTGCCATCATATTGTGAAGGCAGGTCGTGCATAATTTCTGCTGCGTTTCTGCTGTTGCATTATGACGTTAAATTGTGCTGTCAGAAAATAAACTTAATAAGGACGCAGTGGAGAGGAATTTGTTTGATATTCATGTTTTAATTTGCTGACATACTGCCAGCATCCTGATAGCTTATGGCTATTAGGGCATATATATACCATAAAACATGAGACATACCTACACCGAGTGAGTCCCAGATGCGCACAGTAATAAACGGACACAGCAAGCTGAGCGAAATGGACACAGACCAAACGGACACAATAATAAACGGACACAGTGCGAAACGGACACAGTAACAAACGGACACAGTGCGAAACGGACACAGTAACAAACGGACACAGACTAAATGCGCACAGAGCGAAACGAACACAGTGCGAAACGGACACAGACCAAATACGCACAGAGCGAAACGGACACAGTGCGAAACGGACACAGACCAAATGCGCACACTGCACATGCGCACGGACCAAATGCACACACGGAAAGTCGCAAACCCATGTGATGCAGTGAATGCTTTGCACGCACGCACGCACGCACGCACGCACGCACGCACGCACGCACGCACGCACGCACGCACGCACGCACACACACACACACACACACACACACACACACACACACACACACACACACACACACACACACACGGGGGGGGTGCAAGGGATCCTGCGGCCCCCCTTCCGCACCCACCCCGTCCAAGTTGCTAACCTATGTGGACTTTACTCTGCTTGCAATGTACATGGATTGCATTTGGTCCGTGCGCATTTGGTCTGTGTCCGTTTATTACTGTGTCCGTTTATTACTGTGTCCGTTTGGTCTGTGTCCGTTTATTACTGTGCGCATCTGGGACGCTCCCCCTACACCTATGTACATACACATAAAAGCGGAATTTACGAGGGGACATTTGATGATTCCTATGGCCAGAATGTTATCACTAAACTTTATAAGTGATTGTGTAAATATAAATCTTTATGATATTTGCAATGTAATGCGTGTTATTATTCATAACCTTTTCTTGTAATATAATGTACTTTTTCATATAAAACTGTGTAAAACATTATAAATAATTGTAATTATCTGTAATTTAAATAGGCGTAAAAATGTGTTATATATTGTTATTAATTGTATTTTTATGTAATTAAACTGGATACTTAGAAAATTACATAAAACTACAAATGTGTTCCAAATATAGCAAATTTTTATAGATTTCTGGTTAATTTTTGTAAAATTCACGTAGTTTTATAAATTATTACGTAATTTTTTGAATTTTGTTGTAGTAACCCTTATAAAAAAGTAGTATTGATTTTAATACTGGAAAAAATATTGGTGAAAGTGTGTGTGTGTGTGTGTGTGTGTGTGTGTGTGTGTGTACTGGAGACATAAATACTCAAAGTACTACTAAATTCGACTATACTGATCTTTGAAGTACTAGTAGCCTGTATTTCGTCAGTGCTCCTCAGTACTCATCCAATACTCATTCACTACTCATTAAGTACTCTCTCTAATACTCATTCTAATACTCGTCTAGTACTCTTTCCAGTACTCATCCAGTACTTTTGTATTTATATTTAATACTAACGTAGTATAAGTGCAGCACTAGCGTAGCTACGCTAGTGATGCGCCTATATTACGTTACAGATACACAATATTTATGATAAATATTCATAAAGATTTATTTCTATTTATTTTAAAAAAATGTACAAAATATTATATAAAAATTTTTTATGCTTTAATAAAAATCTTTATTTAACATATTATTAAAATGTTTTATACAATATGGTAAATAAAAAATAAAGATTTGTAGTAATATTTTGTAAATATTCATAAATATTTCATAAATATTCTTAAATATTTACATAAATATTGTAAATATTCATAAATATTTTTATAATATTTACGATAAATATTTGTTCAATCTAAGATCACAAAAATATTTATGAAGTATTTTGGTTATTATTAAAAAAATATTAAAACAAATATTATAAATGTTTTGTAAATATTTTATAAATATTGTGTGCTGTCTGGGAGTTAAATCCGAATTCGTACTATAATTTTATATTTGCATTATAAGTTTTTATACAGTGTTGTAAAACAATTTTATATTAATTTATTAAAAACATCACAAATTTTTAATTTGTTATACGATATATACTAAACAGATCTTAAAGTTAATTATTTAATTTATTAAAATTTTGGTATTGCTTTTTAATTATATAAGATTAACTTATATAAACAAATATTTGAAAAGAATTATATGACATAAGTAATATGTCATAAGAATGTACATAGATATTGCCTTAAGTATTTATAAAATTAATGTTAAAAATTTTAAAGTACTGACGAGTGTTATATATCGTTTCCCGCGCTGATAGTACTCCGAGTATTAATCTGATAAAGTACTGATACCACTTCAATATTTTGAAGTACTAATGAATATTATTGTTTCTAGTACTGTAAGCACTGATAGGCACAGTACTGACTATTCTACAATATTCATGAGTATTATGCGGCGATTGCAACTTTACTGCAAGAAATTTTTTTTGTTTTTAATTTCCTCTTATAATATATTTAACATTACAATTCAAATAGATAACGTGCACTAATAAATGGTCCTCCTAATATTGATCACACTCAATACTGAGTACTAATTGCTAGTATTACTTTTTCGTACGGGAATATTTTTAAATTTTTATAAGATTTTGTAAAAATTTTTGGGCCAGGGTAAAATGTGGTCTTTATTATGACATTAATGGTCTGTGACATTAGACCGTCATTTTAACGTCATTAAGTCTTTAATTAGTGATGTCAATAATAGTCAGGGAATGACCAAAATTTAATGTCAAAATGATTTGTGTTTGCTACCTTGGTTGCACTTGTTTCCTTTATCTGTCTCAAGTTTTTGATTATATTTTTCTCGTTTATATCTTTCTTGAGCTTATATCTTTTTCGAGTTTCTGTTTTCATTTAAAATATTTTTAATATCGACCGTTTATTAGTGCACGTTATCTATTTGAATTGTAACGTTAAATATATTACAAGAGGGAATTAAAAACAAAAAAAATTTCTTGCAATAAAGTTGCAATCGCCGCACTAATCTACAAAAAGATGCAATATTAAAATGTAGGAAAAAATTTATTCTTCCATAAAAATGGTGGCATAACACCGTGACTCTCGATCTCAATATAAGTTTTGGTTAAGTTATCCTGCTGAAAATGGTCGATTAAAACCGATTAAAATATAATCCGCTTTAATCGGTTTTAATCCGCGCCCAGATTAAAAAGTAATCGATTTTAATTCAAAACAAATTACAATCAGTTTTAATATTGGTTTCGCAAATTATTTCTAATCCGAAATTATTATATTCTAATACAGATTATTGTCAATCTAAATAAACACAAATAATTGGATGGATATATAATCCAAAATAATCCGCAATTTCAATTCATTATAATAAATATCCAATTTTTACTAATTGAGTTGATTGTAATCCGATTTAATTCATAATTTACCGATTTCGGTGATAACTAAATTGGTTTGAATGCAGTAAGAATCCAATTTTGTCTAAGCAAGAGTAATTCGTTTTAATTTCAAATTATAAGATTTCTCGGATAAAAATGAAATCGGATTTAACAATGCAATTGAATCGAATTTGTCATAAATATTATATTCTGCTGTGTATATATAAATAAACAAAATCATATTTATTAGAAAGTTTTATTTATTGAATTTCTAATATATTTGGAGGTTTGCATATAAATATCTATGATATCCTACATCTATATGAATAACCTTGCTTTTGATATCGTTTATGGGAACTATTGAGCTGTGTACATAATTTTCTGATTCTATCTTATCCATGTACGACACATTGAACGGTTTATTTGTACTAATTGTAATTTTTGATATTTGTATGTGGCATTTATTATTAAACCCGATTTAATGAAATTGTATAATATCGGATTGAGGTGGATGTATATAACCCTACATTAATCCGATAGAATATGATATATTTTCAATCGGTTTTAATACTGTTTTTTCGGTGCAGAAATCCCGATCGATTCAGATTATTTCTTATTTTAATCGCTTTTAATCGACCATTTTCGGCAGGGATAGATTATAATTAACTCATGACATAAAACGTTTAAGAAAGATTGTATGGTACTGATTTTTCAATCCTGAAGAATATTTTTTGCGAAGAAATAAACACGAAATTTAAATTCAAAGTTTACAAATTTATAAATTATATGAATTTATAAAAAATGTACCTTGACCTGCACCAGTCACAAGAATGCGTTTTCCTTCAAAACTGATGTTCATAGTTGTCGGTCGACTACTAACTCGTACAAACTCGTACAGCAATATGTGATTTAATCTCACATGCGATATCTCTTATACGTTTGTCTCCTTTCTGATTCTCCTTCTAATGAGTATGTGTGAGAGTGGGACTTGCGAGAGCGTTAATGCGCGCGTCGGCAGGAAGACAGTAACACAACCATACGATAAAGCATGCTTTGATAAAGCTATTGCTTTTATTGCACAATCTCCGCGGTTATTTTACTATTTCTATACTATTTCTTCTCAATGGAGGTAACATTTTTAGTAATTATGCACAATAAGGGTAACCTCACCAATTTCAATGACCTTGATGTATGTTGTCAGGGACATTATTCTGAACAACTTTTCTCTATACATGTTACCGCCGCTCAGTCTTAGTTTTTGAGTTATTGGTCCAGCGAAATTAGACTTTTTTGGGGAAAAAATTGGTAACTCAGGTTTGATTGTGCGTAAAGCACAATTAATGTGCGTACATTAAGACAGATACGTTTGCCACTCGCAAAAAGCTGGGGATTATTGCAAAATTACAAGTTGAAGTGAGCAAAAAGCAGTTTTTTGCTTGCGTCTTGTAAATTAAAAACAGAATCGAAAAAAGTTTCGAATAAAAGTTGTAGGTATTAAGTAGATCTACAATAATAAATTTTGTTCATTAAGATCGGTCAATTAGTTTGGTTGTAAAATAGAAAAAATCATGAAAAATGGCAATTTTTTAAATTGTTTATAACTTTCTTAAAAAATAACTCAAGCATTTGAAATTGTAGGAAAATATAGCTTTTATAACAATAAAAAAGTGTACCAAATTTTATCAAAAAATATTAACAACTTTTTGAGTAATATCAATTGTTTATTTAAAACGTGCTCTACTAAAATTTAATTTCTACATTTTTGAGACCTTGCACAAACCTGAACCAAAGTTTTTTCTCTTCTTAAAAAGTTGCAGTATGATATATCGGAATTGCTAAATGTGTCCAATGCAATTAAGTACCTCAAATAAACGTGTAAAAAATAAGCCTAATTAATAATTAAATCACTTTTAAAATATTAACGCTAAAATGGAATAAAATGCATTTGAAAGGTGCGATTTTTCTTTAAATTTTCAAAAAAAAAAACATTGCCCTAGCTTGCTTAGAAGCTGAGATAATTTTTTTTTTTTAAATCACTATTGCTACAGTAATGAATATTAACAGCTGGAATTTTGACAGCGTCTTATTAAATAGTTAAAGTAACCTTTCCCAAAAGTTCGAAGTGATTCATGAAGATAGACCACTGCAAACGTGTTAACAAAAGCAGTATTACTTGAGAGCGGCGGCCGACGGGGCCGCTCGCGCACGAGCGCCGTCAGCTGACGCGCGGCCCGGCGCGCATGTACAAAATAGATCTGGCGCGTTCAAATTACTTCAATTGTCGATATCTCGGGAACTAAGTCTAGAAAGACGTTTCTTTTTAAACTGGGCTATCTCGACGAGACAAGATTAATGAGCATAACTATTTTTTCATATCTTCTCAAATGAACGTAATAAATAATTTTTTAATTCTTTAAATTATTTATTTCACGCGTTAAATACGTATAAATAATTTATTTACCTTTGCGGCGTGTGCATATGCTCTTTGTTATTATAATTTAATCTTTTTATTACTTTCATTGCAAGGAATGTGTACGTTTTTTATTTTTTTGCATAATTTAGTATAATTCTTGCATTTATGTTATTATTAAAACCTTAACCTACAATTAAATATTAGTAATATAACATTAGTTTTTTTTAGATATAAATGTTCGTTAATTGTACTAAATTATGCAAAAGAAGAAATAAAAAGCGTAGATTTCTTACAATAAGAGTAATAAAAGAATTAAGTTATAATAACAAAGAGCATATGCACACGCCGCATAGGTAAATAAATTATTTATACATATTTAACGCGTGAAATAAGTAATTTAAAAAAGATAAAAATTAATTAGAACGTTTATTTAAGGAGATATAAGAAAATAGTTTAGCTCATTAATCTTGTCTCGTCGAGATAGCCCAGTTTAAAAAAAAAATCATCTTTCTAGGACGCTTAGTTCCCGAGATATTAACGATTGAAGTAATTTGAACGCGCCAGATCAATTTTGTACGCGCTCGCCTGGCCACGCGCTAGCAGCAACGTGCGCGCGCTCGCGCGCGCGCCTTCGGCCGCCGTTCTCGAGTGATACTGCTTTTGTTAACACGTTTATAGTGGTTAATCTTCATGAATCGCTTCGAACTTTTGGAAAAGGCTACTTTAACTATTTCATAAAATGCTATCGAAATTTCAGCTCTTAATATTCATAACTGTAGCAACAGTGATTTTTCAAAGAAAAAAAATTATCTCGGCTCCTGAGCAAGCTAAGACAATGTTCTTTTTTTTAAAATTTAAAGAAAAATCGCACCTTTTAAATGCATTTTATTTCATTTTGATAGCGTTAATATTTTAAAAATTATTTTATTGTTAATTAAATTTATTTTTTACACGTTTATTTAAAGCACTTAATTGCATTGCACACATTTAGCAATACCAATATATCATACTGCAACTTTTTAAGAAGAGAAAAAACTTTGGTTCAGGTTTGTGCATGGTCTCAAAAATGTAGAAATTAAATTTTAGTGGAGCACGTTTTAAATAAACAATTGATATTACTCAAAAAGTTGTTAATATTTTTTGATAAAACTTGGTACACTTTTTTACTGTTATAAAAGCTATATTTTCCTACAATTTCAAATGCTTGAGTTAATTTTTAAGAAAGTTATGAACAATTTAAAAAATTGCCATTTTTCATGATTTTTTCTATTTTACAACCAAACTAATTAACCGATCTTAATGAACCAAATTTATTATTGTAGATCTACTTAATACCTACAACTTTTATTCGAAATTTTTTTCGATTCCATTTTTAATTTACGAGACGCAAGCAAAAAACTGCTTTTTGCTCACTTTAACCCGTAATTTTGCAATAATCCCCAGCTTTTTGCGAGTGGCAAACGTATCTGTTTTAATGTACGCACATTAATTGTGCTTTACGCACAGTCAAACTTGAATTACCAATTTTTTCCTAAAACGGCCCTTTTTCAGTCTAATTCCTCTGGATTAATGTCAAATACTCTGTGTGATTGTTGCTCATTTTAATATTGTGTTTTAATATCTGAATCAACATATATAAGTTTATAGTTTTTCACAAGTCGCATATCAGTTTTTGTTATTCACAAAACGTGTTCCATAGTTTTTGATCTATTAGATTTATCGACAAGACTAATTGAATATCATATTCTGTCCTTTTAATATAAAAACCGATTTGCAGAAAAATTTTATCATTTTTCAATTTATTATTCATTTAATTGTATTATTTAATGGTTCACGTTATTTGTTATGTCACATTTTGATAAGATATGCGTTGTTTTTTGGTTATTCAATGATCATTATTTTTTAACTGTTTAAGTATATTTTCGTTTGTATTATTTCATTCATATTTAAGGTTATACATATTGGTAATTTATTATGACTGAAAAAGACTAAGTACAGTCGAAACGTTTCGAAGTTTAACATTTTTTAACACAGCTGGTTTTTAGTCGCGGTTATAATTATATAATGTTTATTGAATAAATTATATTGTATTAGGAAGATTTGTCTTGGCTCGATATATTGACCTGTTATCGTATCGTTTTTGCTTAGCATTAACGAGCTCTTTATATTTGTTTGTTTTGTTAATTTATTTGTATCCTTAATATCGAAAAATTTCAATTTTTAATTGAATAAATTTAAAAAATTTGTGTGAAAAGCATTTGTTATAAACATTTATTTTTTAATAAAATTACATACTTCACATTTCAAAATAAATACCTTTTTTTGAAACATGCACTGTAACATAAACTGTATTAAAATGCTGATAGAGCCAAAGCTAGTTGGTGTTTGCTATACAGGGTGTAATGTAATCGGAAGCCATCCCGTAATGGAAAGATAGACGGGATCGAGATGAACATAAAAGTCCAATATTGTCTTGGGTTAGGTCTATCAATAATCGAGATATAAATTTTTCAAATTGTACGAATGAGAGCGCGCCGTGTGAAGAACCGAGACGCTCGAGCTGTAGCGCGGCCCACTGTGTCGAGCATTGGCTGCCGGCGGCAGGGGGGAAGAAGGAGAAGCGGTGCCGCTGCCTGTGCTTCGCCGCCCTCGCGTCTCACTGCACCGCGCCAATACTCGTGGCAATGGCAGCTATGCACATTCGCAATTACTTGACAAATTAGGACAGTTAGCAAAAATATGACAAATTAAAACCGTAATAAACTGCTGTGATTAAGAAAGTCGAAAGAGCGAAAGCGATAGATACTTATGGAATCTACAAATAATCTAATTTCTATCGTAATTGTGAATAAGTAAATTAATAAAAGTTTTTCGTACATTCACGAAAGATTCTTTCTTTTCCTTAAATATCTTGTATCATGCCTGATCTAACGATTTCGTGATTAAATTATACGATACGATCGTAATTATACTTGGAGATGTTAATGTCACCAGTATGTTTAACAAGAAAGCGTTTTCTTTCGTTATTATACAATAGAGAACTTAAGTTTACGAAATATTCCAACAGAACTATTAAACACGATGTCTCCGTAGATATTTTGTCATATTCCAACGAGAAAATATACTTTCCTAACAGGAAACGAGAGAACGATAGACAATGATATCACTTCTTGAAATTCTTTTTTTTTTTTATTCAGACAAGTAATGGATTACGAAAGAGAAACCAATTAGATTTTTGTATTTTTCTTGATATCTATTCTGAATCAATCAGTAAAAATCTGTCGTAATTAATAATGTAATTAAAGATAAAAGAAATTCCGAGTTCCCTATCGTTATGAAAGAAAAACTCTTCGTTATATTAATAACATTTGATATTGAACATCTCTAAGCATAATTATCGTAGAAGGCATAATCTATTGTGAAATCGTTACATCAAGAGATATTTTTCTATCGTGTTATGAACAATGAATGTAACATATTATATGGATATATCGTGCATTTTATAATTTTCTAATTAAATATTTACGAAATGAGAATGTATGAAGAATCAATCGTAGATATTAATTGTGATAAACCTTTGTTAATTTAACATTCCATGGAAAAAAAACAATAAGAAACGATGAGAGAATTTGATGCGGCAAATATTATAATACACTTATAAAAGAAAATTATCACTTTAAGAATCAATTGTAAATTTATGTTAATTTTTTATTAATGTTTTCATCAAGGATTTAACAGTACGACACAATTCGATAAGAAACAAAGTTAGAATTGTATGATACTGTAAATAAGATATTTAAGAAAAAGAAAGAATCTTTCGTGAATGTACGAAAAACTTTTATTAATTTACTTATTCACAATTACGATAGAAATTAGATTATTTGTAGATTCCATAAGTATCTATCGCTTTCGCTCTTTCGACTTTCTTAATCACAGCAGTTTATTACGGTTTTAATTTGTCATATCTTTGCTAACTGTCCTAATTTGTCAAGTAATCGCGAATGTGCATAGCTGCCATTGCCACGAGTATTGGCGCGGTGCAGTGAGACGCGAGGGCGGCGAAGCACAGGCAGCGGCACCGCTTCTCCTTCTTCCCCCCGCCGCCGGCAGCCAATGCTCGACACAGTGGGCCGCGCTACAGCTCGAGCGTCTCGGCTCTTCACACGGCGCGCTCTCATTCGTACAATTTGAAAAATTTATATCTCGATTATTGATAGACCTAACCCAAGACAATATTGGACTTTTATGTTCATCTCGATCCCGTCTATCTTTCCATTACGGGATGGCTTCCGATTACATTACACCCTGTATAATATATTTCTTCTACAAAACTTTCTCAGTACAAACGTTTCGGCACATTTTCTTTGGCCATCCTCAGTGTGTGATAATATTCATCTAATACATAATTAAAAATTCTTTCCTATGCTTAAGGTATAACGAGACATTTGTTGTTCCTTCACATTTTACATTTTACAATATTGCTAAAACCAGAGAGTATAAAAATTCGAGTCAACTTTATTAAAGTTAATGGAATAAATTATAGGTACCTGTTAAATAGTGAGAGTAATTTCTATGTATCCGTGGAAGTCCTTGGTTTGCTTTCTTTATTTATGTCATTGTTTGTCCTAATATTGTCATAAAATATATTCAGGTTATAAGTTGTATAATAAATAAAAAAAGTAAAATTGTATTAACTTAGTCAATAATTAAAATAATAATTATTAAAATAATGAAAATAAATGAAAATAAAAATAAAAATAAGACTATAAAAATAAAAAGTAAAAGAACTGAGACAATAGTCTCGTCAAAGTGTTAAAATTAGTATTAGTAAAAGAAGAGAAGGTACATGAAAAATAATTTTTACGTTAAGAATTAAAAAGATGAAATAATAAATTGAAATAAATAGATAAGATAAGACTAGATTTGTCAATAGTTAAAACTTTGTACTAATTAAATGCTAGGAAATAATTCTTACTTTATAACTTGTCAGTGTTCCTACTTCCTACGTGTTTGTGTCTTTACGAATAACTGTAGACTGATGTGTGATTATTTAAATATTCGGGAAGGAGTCAAGGATCGACATATAAACACTTTCTAAGTGTTCTGTATCATTGTGTATATTGAGACCCATCTTTTGTTTTTTTATATGCAACATTTCCGATGTCAATCTTTTTGTATAATTAGGTTCATTATCTAAGATTCTGACTGTCCCAATTGAAATCATGATTAAATTCCATTCTATGGTATGAGATGGGAGATTTGCATATTCTTTTTATGTCGCTTTCCAGGTAGCAAGCCTACGTCATTTTGACGTCCCAAAATGGTCATATCTGGTCATATGTCGTCAAAATGATCATTTTTTTACATGACCTAAAATTGACGTCATGATGTGACGTCATTTCGTAGTCATATTTCAGTCATGATCTGAGGATTATTTTCCCAGACAGCACGCATCCAAAATCGGGACATAAAGACGTCATTAAGACGTATTTTAGACACGGTCTAAAGCAGTGTCTACAATGAGATTTAAGGCGTAAGGCATAAGCATATTATATAAGCATATTATATTTAACTTTAAGAGAACTTTTTTAAGAAAACATTTAGATATCTTGGAAATGATGTCAAAATGGTAACATTTATCAGAGACGTCTACTAAGAGCGGTCTTTGAGATATCTCATTGAAGAATTTCATTTAAGTTTCTTGAAAATGTTATCCTTTATTATTAAGGTTATGGAAAAAGATAAATTTAACAATGAAATTAATAAGTAAATAAATTAATGCTATTTATTTTTAATATGTTTTGCAAAATTTAATTGCTTTTATAAAAAATAATATAATTGCGTCAGTTTATAACATATAGGTATATGTAGACAATAACAACCCTTACGGAAAAAACACTAAAAATAACACTTAAAAAGATACTCAAGTTGAGTATAATTTGGGACAAGGGGTAAACACTCAATTCAGTGTAAACACTCAACTTGAGTGTTCGCTTTTTAATTTACTTTTAGACTGTTATTACTCTCAACTTGAATGTTCGCCATCTAATTGATTCTTAATTTTAACGTTAGTCCTAAATTTAAGAATAACACCAAAATTAACACTCAATTAGATGGCAAACATCCAAGTTGAAAGTAATACTCAAATTGATATTCAAAGCCAGTTGAACACTCTAGTTGAATGTTTATTTTAGATATTTGTTTTATGTCCATTTCTACCAATGCAGATTAATTTTAATCTCGGTTAAACTTGCTTTTCTTGCTTTTGTTTTTATTTAACATTTTCTAATCCAATGTTTGAGAGTGCAAACTCAATATTAAGTGTATACCTTCAACCGATAGATGTTGAGTGTACATCCCCAACGTTTCAGTGTTCACACTTTATGTTGGAAGTATACACTCATTTCTTGAGTGTCATATCCAAATGCTGAGAATATACTTTCAAATATTCAGTATTTAAATCCAAACTTTGGTATGAACACTCAATCATTGGATGTACACACTCAATGTTCGAGTATAAACACTCAATCTTTAGTGTAAATACTCAAGATTTGAGCGTATACAACTAAATTTGAGAGTAAACTCCCAAAATCGAGTATTAACACTTAATTTTGAGTGTAAACTCTCAAAATTAGAGTGTTTTTTCCGTAAGGGAAGTACCCATATCGATGAGTCAAATTGGCGTAGCAGCTAGAGTACAAGGTTCGTAATCCTAAGGTCCCGGGTTCAAACCTAGCAGCGGCAAGTAAGAATAAAATAAAATAATATAATTTAAATTTAATTAATTAATAAAAATTTGTCCTAAATTTAGTATGTGCTGTTGATAAAAATAATTTTAAAAAAATGTAATTTTTATTTTATTTTATTTTTCTTTAGTTGCAGTTTAAAGATATCCGATTTAAGAAATCTTTTAGATATCAGTTTTATGATATCTTTCTGTTCTCAAAAAACGACGCATTGGTTAACATTCTGACATTATATGTTATCTTTTAAAAGTCTCTTTATGTTATTATTTTCAGAAACAGGATATCTTTTAGAGATCTTTTTGACAACATATTGTTCACGTCATCCTATGACGTCAAAATATGGTACATTTCATGACGTCAGGAATTTGTGACATTCGACCGTCATTTTAATGTCATAAGGGCGTCATTTCGTGACGTCAAGAATAGTCAGTAAATGACCATTTTGGGACGTCAAAATGACGTAAGCTTGCTACCTGGGTTTTATGCTCTTTGACTCTCATTGTTAATTTCCTTTTTGTTTGTTCTACATAAGATGCGTTGCAATCATTACACGATATTCTATATACTACATCACACTGTTCCATCGCCTCCGATGTATCTTTACCCGTTTTAATATATCTATTAAGTTTATTGTTTAAATTATAAGCTAATTTACAATCGACTTTTAGTCGACCTTTAATCGACTGTAGTGTCATGAATTTTTCTGATTTTTTTTGACATACGGTATTGTGAAATAAGTAATTATATCCCTGTCGTTTTTTGTGTTATCTGTTTGTATTGTTTATTAATCAATACAAAGGATATATAAAAAAATAATAAATTTTATTACTTTTATAAAATACAATATTCACAGTTTTGTATTATATTTTTAACTGACAGTATACATTTTTCAAACTATATAATCTTTAAAAAATCCAAGAAAAAAAAACAAAAATCGTATAAAACATAAAGTATTGATAAAATAAAACACTGTCATTTTTAAACTTAAAGTTTCTTTTTGTAAATAACATGAGTTGTAAATTAAGTTCTAATTGTAAGTTAAATTCCAAGAAAAATAATTTTAATTATTCTTGTCTTTTTTTAATCGATCTTGTGCGTGAGATAACCAAATTTTAAGAGGTGCATTTACACCCCTTTCACTGACATCTTTGAATTTACTTCGTACACCTAAAACCATAGAATAAAAAGAATTAATTTTAACTGTAAAAAATATTTTTATAAAAAAATTATTAATGTAAATGTTTTTTTATCAAAATATAAAATCAAATTTACACAAAATATAAGGTACATAAAATTTTAAGCGCAAAAAAATATAAATAAGAGGTTGGAATTCAAAATGAAATTTTTTAAAAACTTTTTGTAAAAAATATATTAATAAAAATATATTACCATAGAATAATAAAACTTGAAATATGTACAAATAAATTTTTTTAGATAAAAAGATTTTAATATTTCTTTATTGTTATAGTTTACTTTAAGCAAACATCTGTAGTTTAAGAATCTGTTTTTTCTCTTTCGTTTTTTTATAATTCAACTTAATCACTTTAACATGGCATATTTCCAGACAACACAAAGTCTTAAATCGGTAAATAAAACGTCTTTAAGATCTATAATTGGTCTTTTATTCTAGTACATTTAATTTAAAAAAATACCTGCTGTTCCATATATGAATTATATTTCACATTTTGCCATCCATTGTGTATTTATTTCAGCACATGATTGAATTAAATTAACTAATTGTGCTAAATTTACATAGATCAAAATGTATACTTTTTATCATTTGTTGACCATTGCTTCGGCACTGTGACTAAGCCATCATTTAGTAAAATAATATAAAATGCATCTTTTGTTTGGTTTTTTTCTGAAAAATAAAGATAAAGTTATGCGCGTATATATACTATTAATATTTTGTTTATTAAGTTATTTTACACAAAACTTACCGATAACGCTCATAATTGACTATATTTCTGTAAGATTAATATTTATAAAAAGCAGGTTGTCGTAGAAAGCACTTTTATGATCTTCTTACTTTAAAAGGTCACATCAAAAGGAACAATCTAGAATCAGTTTTTGTTAGTAAGTACGTTCATTTTACAAAGCGTATTAATAATGTTATAATCATAACATTTATAATGTACATTAATTTGATTTAATTTTGTTGTCAAACATAAATGATTATTTAAGAAAAAAATATATAATCTTTCTTGGATAGATGCTAGAAAATAAGATGTAAATGTCGTAGTCGTGGGCGTAGGATAAGACAGAGAAAAATGTTTACATAAATGATACGAAAAGAATATTGCTCTTACGTCTATCTATTTTAGTCTTTTTTATTTTATATCCACATGCAACTACGACACTCACTCTGCCATCAATTTTCTAGACGATCTTTATTACGTATTGTAATTTATATCAATCTTGAATAATTATTTAATGCAATAAATCTTATTTTACTTAAGGTACTTACCATTAAGATATTACTAACTTATGTTGAATTATTACATGTGATTACGTAGACATTAGATACTATAAAAATGTGACACAGCGTTTATATTTTACTATAAAAACGTGACACAGTAATCGAACGTCTGAGTACGCACATGCAAGGACATGCTCGCCGTGTCTAGCGTCTGCTCAACTGTGTTCAACGTACATACTACATGCGCAGGAAGATTTGGCATCGAGCTGCGACTATGGAGGGAAAAAAGAAATAATGGCAACAACCAATCGTATGTGAGCGCTTATTAAGTCTGTTATATGATTAGTTCTTGCTTGTAGTTCTTCTTCCTCCGTCTACAGCCGCGGCTTGGTGTCAAATCTTCAAAACTGTAGCGTTGTACACGTAAGACGTGAGTGCGTATACAGCGAGCACGTGCTTTGACGTGCTTGCATGTGTAAACCACGACGCGAAGTCATTGCAGGACAATTTCTGAGGCACGCAATACGTCACGAGGATACGATACACTTCCCAGTGAGAAATGATAGATCGAATTGACATCAAATCGATATCGATTCAATCAAATTTTATCGATCACCATTTTGCCGATTACTAAACATCGAAATTTCAAATATTTCGAAATTATTTCGATGTCATAATAAAGGTGCAAACAGTATCTGAAAAAAATGATGTCGAATCGATGTTAAAACAACGTCAATGCCGTCAAAACTCATTGAATCGAAATTGACATCGGAAATCAGTTAATTTCGATCAAATTATTTAGGCATCAAAAATTGCTTGTTTACAAATTATATTATCTGTGTTCAAAATCTACAATTTGTTTAAAATAAAGTCTTTGGTACACAATACGATTTTTCATGCTAGAACGCATACGAGGCATCTTCTATGGCTGCGTTCCGATATTCACTGCCAGTACTGAAAATCTATAGTTTACGTCACATATACTGTAGATTTTCAATACTGACAGTATCGGAACGCAACTTAAGGGTGCGTTCGGGGAGACGCTCCCTGTTTAAAAAGTACGATAGAAACTGATAGAAACATAGAAATTTGATAGAAATTTAATATGATTTTATCTGAATCTATCGTTTCTATCGGACACTAGATTTCCTGCCAGATAGAAAAGTTATAAAATTCTATCGTTTCTTATCGTATCTGAAATAAACGATTAAAACTTTATCTGAATACAACTACTTTTCTATATGATCCTATCTACTTATCGTACTAAATATGAAATTTACGATCCAAGGTCTATAAAACTCTATATGAATTAATCTGAAATTGTTCCTATACGTTTCTATCAGATGTCCCAGATAGCACAGGACATCCTCAGGATCATCCTGAATATGTCCCGGGATGTCCTGGGATCTTGTCAGGATATAATAGTTGTATTATTGTAAATATTTTATATGTATAAATATTTTATGTATAAATTTTACTTCTAAAGTAAGTTTAGAATGTTAGATTCTGTAATAGTATTAATATAAATTAAAATTTTACTCATGTCTTGAGGATATCCTTGGGATGTCTTGAGAATACCCAGATAGCACAAGGACATCCATTGTATGTCCAATGGATATCCGCTTCTGGATATTCGGACGTCCATTAAGAGTCCAAATAAGGTCTGTCGGACATTCGATGGACGTCCATAGGATATACGTTTGGCACAACTTTGTACGTTCATAGAAAGTCCTTTAATGGACGTCCATGGGATATACGTTTGTCATAATTTCGGACATTCATAGAAAGTCCGAAATAAACCAAATTTTGGACCTATTATGATTTAATTATTTCTTTTGGGCCTTTTTCAATTAAAGGGCTTGCTGCAATAGTAGATTAATCCACATTTTGTAAAAATTATCGACATGAAGCGTGGACTGCGCATTTCCTGCAAAAAGCTCTTGAAAAGTGTCCGGCAGTAAAACAAAAAGGAAACATGGTCCGGGTCAATTTCTTTCTTTGTCTAGTGCCCATTATGCTACTGGTTAATAGACAGAAACAGCGCTTGACCCAAACCAATTGCTGTGTCCCTCTTTTGGTCGGAAAAAGAAACGAAAAAAAAAAAACGAAAAAGAAAAAGAAACGATAATAAAAAAGAAAGAGAAAAAGAAACGAAAATAAAAAAACAAAACGATAAAAAACGAAAAAGAAACAATAATGTATTATAACAAACATTTAAAAAAATACCAATAATCAATAATGTTAATAATAAATAAAAAAATAATACGTATTATTTTATATTATTTCATATTATATCTAAAAGTAGAACAATTAAAACAAACCTTTTGAAAATTAAAAATAATATAATTTATTATTATTTATAAATTAATATTAATTAGAAATATTGTAAATAATATATATATATATATAATTTACAATATTTTTTTTAGATTGTATAATAAAAATAATAAAGATAAATTATATAAAAGTAAGATCCAAGTGTGGACATAAAGATCAGATATCCAGGACGTTCTAAATAGAACATCCGTTTTAATTCCAATAATGGACATCCTATGAATGTCCATTTTATATTCATGGACATGCGGACCTGAATTGGAATTAAAACGGACGTCCTTGGAACATCCAGTGCTATTTGGGTATATGTATTCTAGCTGAAAACGTTATTCCTAAAATATTGTATAAAGAGTTTCATTAGCTACAAAATGTCTGAAGATAAACTTAAATATAATGACTGTATAATAATAATAATAATAATAATGGTGACAGGGGCGGTCCTCCTGCGAAGCCCACCTTGGCACTCAGACCGAGTCCATTGTGCCTCCCCGTTATCAATGCCCTAGCGGGACCCCGCTTCCTTCCAAAAGCGGAGCAAATCCCCCACAGGCAGCTGCCTCACCTGGTTCGGTTCCAGAAAACCTGAGCCCAGCAGGCGTGTTCTTGGTCCGACCAATGCTGGGCAGTTCCCAAGAATGTGGAGGCTAGTTTCCTCCTCTTCACCGCACAACCTACAGCTGGGCGTATCACTATGACCCAATTTGTGCAGGTGGTAGTTAAGGTCACCATGGCCCGTGAGCAGTTGTGTCGCGAGCCTGGCGTCCCTCCTACCCAGAGATCTTATGCTCCTGGCCAGGTCCCTGCTAGGGCATTCCCCCAGCATGACCCTAGCTTGTCTGCATTTGCTCTCTGTTTCTTTCTTTCAGTATTCAAGATGCTGGTCCCGGAGCCAGCTCCTGATTCTCCCCCTGCCTAGGCAGAAGGAGATCCCAACAGCCGGCTCAGGTACCAACAGCCTTATTTCAGCCGCCTCCTTAGCAAGCAGGTCCGCCATTTCGTTGCCCTTGATCCCTGCGTGCCCAGGGACCCATACTAGGCCAACATCATTCTTCTCCGCCAACTCATCCAGTACGCACTTGCAGTCCCAGACCAGTCGCAAGTTAATTCTTGGACCCTCAAGCGCCTTAAGCGCCGCCTGACTGTCCGAGCAAATCCGGATGCGTCTTCCCACCCTCAGACTCTAATAGGTTCTGGGCACATCTCATGATGGCTAACACCTCCGCCTGGAAAACCGTAGCGTGCTCGCCAAGCGAAACGACGATTCCTGCCCGGTCGCGCTGGCAGTAAAGACCAGCTCCAGAGCCCGCACTCGTTCTGGAGCCGTCCGTGAACCAGACGTCCCCGTCCCGAGGAACCGGTCCCTTAGAGCCGTTCCACTCCCAGCGCCCGGGAAAGCTTATCCTGTACCCTCTTTCGAAGGTACGAATCACTGGCCTCCTATCCTGTCCCATTGCAAAAATGGTGCCCGATAGGATTCCTTCAGAAAATCTCGTGTGGAGGGCTCCTGCCTTCCACCTTGATTCACACCTTAGGCGATAGGCCGCCACCGCCGCAGCCGCCACTACCACCCGATCGAGGGGCTCGACGCCAAGCAGCATCCCCATCGCCGCCACCGGCGTGGCCCGCATGGCCCCCAGAGCCCTTCTTAAAACTAGAGCTCTGACGTGCTCCAATGTTAACTTAGCGGTCTCTCCCAGCACCCTTGGCCACCATACGACAGACGCGTAAAGCAGCCTCGGTCTGAGTATCGCCGTGTATATCCAGTGGACCATTTTCGGTTTGAGACCCCAGGTCTGCCCGAATGTTCTTCTGCATATCCAGAAGTAGGAGCACACACTCCTACAGCGGTTCTCGAGATGCTCCTTCCATGCCAGCTTCCTATCTAGGATCACTCCCAGATATTTAGTCGATACGGTTGGAACCAATCTCGTTCCCCCAAGGACCGGCCCCTCCACCGGGCCTACCTTGTACCTGCGAGTGAAGATTACGAGCCCGGTTTTCAGTGGATTCACCGCCAGACCAGTCTCGCCACACCATTCCTCAATCACCTCTAAGGCTCTCTGCGTGAGCTCCAGAAGCGTCTCCAAAAAGGGTCCTCGTATCAGGATAGCCAGATCATCCGCATATCCTAATGTAAAGAAGCTCCTTTCGTTCAGCGTCCTGAGCAATCTGTCCGCCACCAGACACCACAATAGTGGAGAGAGAACTCCCCCTTGCGGGCAGCCTCTCTTCACCCATCCACTGACCTTCACTGTTCCCAATGAGGCCGTTACCTGCCGCCCGAGCATGCCTCTGATCCAATCCACGATCCTTTCCGGCACGCCCCTGCGAGAAGCTTCCTCACACACTACCTCGTGCGGTGTGTTGTTGAAGGCTCCTTCTATGTCTAGAAAGGTGCCAACTACAAAGCCCTTCCTCTCCAATTGCTCCTCGATAAACGATACAGCGGAGTGAAGCGCCGATTCTGTGGAATATTCCGTGCGATACGCGTGCTGATTCACGTGCAGTGGGTGCTGCAGTAGAACCATGTCGCGTATGTAGACATCCACCAGCCTTTCCAGCGTCTTGAGAAGAAAAGACGTCAGGCTGATTGGACGAAAATCCTTGGCGGAGCTGTAGTCCGTTCTTCCCGCTTTGGGAATAAACACAACTCTCGCCTGCCTCCAAGCCCTAGGTGTATAGCCCAGTGCCAAACAAGCCCTTAGCGTCCGCGTGAGCGGCTAATGACTGTATAAATACCAGACATTTTAGATAGCACAGAATGTTCTAAGAATATGATATCCTAAAAGTCCTCAGGACATCCTAAGACAGTCCTCAGGACATTCTAAAACAATCCTCAGAACATCCTAAGACAGTCTTTAGGACGTCCTAAGAGAGTCCTCAGGACATCCTAAAATAGTATTCAGGGACATCCTGGATGTATAGTAATTTTTGAAAAAGACAGGTAAATTAATATAGCAAGTGAGAAATTTTTGAATATCGTACGTATTTCTAAAATGTATTGCAAAATCAAATGTGTAAAAATGTTGACTTCAAAGTCAGATTAAATATCTATACTTTTTGAAACAATATGGCATATTAACAAATTATAAAAGATGACATTAAATAATTTTTTTATTTTATTTTATATGAACGGCGCAAAAACAGTTTTTTTAATATGTTATTCTACATGCTATTTCGCGCGCATATGTAAAAATAATTTTTAAAAACTGTAAAACTTTATATTTATTTATAAAAATATAAGTTAACTATATATGTTTCATCCTTCTGAGAACATCTATTGTAATGATCTATAACAAATATGTATGCATAAACAAGAAGTACTCTTGGATCGTCACGAAACGTTAGGATGCGTATGGTCTTCGAAGTCCAGCAACGTCGGCGATGTTGATGCTTGGATGGATGACCGTTTTCTCGGGTACAGAGATTAAACATGCTTTAACAGGTACAACTGTCGCTGAAACATGTATAGTCTTCTTCCTCTTACAAAATTATCGTAGAAATAATTTGAACTTTTAATTTTTTGTTAAAGTTTTTTTTCAATTTTCAAAAACTGTTAAAAATACTTAGAAATATTTAAAAATTTCCTAAATTAATCGGAGTTTTTTATTCCTTAAATTTTTCTGAGAAACGTTTCAATTCTTATAAAAAATCGATGCATTTATCAAAAATCCTAAAAAAAATCTGAAAAATCTGACAAAAAGTGGTCATTGTTTGCTATTCCTGAGGATGTCCTGAGGAAATACTATGGTATCCTCAGGACGTCCGGTGGACTGTCCTCAGGATTTCCTGAGGACTAAAAAGTGGCGCTCGTTTGCTATTCCTCAGGATGTCTTGAGGACGTCCCGAGATAAAATCAGGACGTCCTAGGATATCCACGAAGTCCGTCCTGGACGTCCTGAGGACGTCCTAAGGACGTCCGTGTGCTATCTGGGGTATTCCAATTTCGGCGGACATAAAGTTCTATCGTTTCTTATCGTATCTGAAATAAACGATTAAAACTAAATCTGAATACGACTACTTTTCTATATGATCCTATCTACTTATCGTACTAAATATGAAATTTACGATTCAAGGTCTATAAAACTCTATATGAATTAATCTGAAATTGTTCCTATACGTTTCTATCAAATATATTACAATTTCGGCGGACATAAAATTCTATCGTTTTTTATCGTATATATATATCTGAATTAAACGATTAAAACTTTATCTGAATACGATTACTTTTCTATATAATCTTATCTACTTATCGTACTGAATATGAAATTTACGATTCAAGGTCTATAAGACTCTATATGAATTAATCTGAAATTATTCCTATACGTTTCTGTCAGATATATTACAATTTCGGCGGACATAAAGTTCTATCGTTTTTTATCGTATCTAAATTAAACGATTAAATCTTTATCTGAATATGAGTACTTTTCTATACAATTTATCTGGCTATCTTACTGAATATAAAAATTATGACGTAAAGTCTATATAAATTAATCTGAAATTGTCCCTATACGTTTTTATTAAAAATATGTTATATACTATAATAGTTTTCTATCATTTTGTCTATATAATTGGAGATATTTTAAACAGGGAAAAATTATTTCGCAATTTTGCCGAACATAACATTTTATCATTCTTTATCGTGTCTGAATCAAACGATTAAAACTTTATCTGAATATAGAATTATCTGAATAATTTATATATTATAGACTTTAAGTCGTAATTTTTTTATTCAGTAAGATAACTAGATAAGATAATATAAGAAAGTACCCATATTCAGATAAAGTTTTAATCGTTTAATTCGGATAACATAAAGAACAACAGAATGTTCTGTCCGGCAGAATTATAAGATAACACAGACCCAGATAGCCAAGCGAGATTAAGCATATCGGGCAAATTAATGTACTGCATGTATGTTGTGAACTTGCCCACAATTTGCTGTCGTTGTAATTTAACGTGGAACGAAGTTAACATTAGGAGAGCAAATGACCTTCATGAGTTTATATAATTATAAGTGCATGCATTGAGAAATAATAAATTTGTCACATTGACAGCAATTGTGCATGCATATTGACAACTTGCCGTCAGTTTGTTGAATTCTAATGTAGAATTTTACATGATGTCAGAACAACAGACAGTTTGAAGAAACACCTTGGCTTTAGTTTGATAAAATTAATAGGGAACAAGTGACAGCAAAATAACAACACATTGCCTTTATTTGGCTATCTGGGGACACACAAAAAAAGTGGTTGGTCCGGCGGACTAGACTAATCAATCCTAATGTATTTTGACCCGTTGAATACGAATCCAAGGTCAAAGTTGCAAAGTTAACTCGCATTTTCTAACCTCAACAAAAATTTTTTTTTAATGTTGGTCTGGCGGACCAGACTATATAATCAGTCAATCCTTATGTATTTTGACCCGCTGAATCCAAATCCAAGGTCAGAACACACATAGAAATTGCCATTCAGTGGATGTCCAACGGACGTCCATTAAACCTCCATAAATCCATGGGACGTCTATGTCCATGGTGGAAGTCAGATGGACGTCCATTAGAGGTCTAATAAACTTTCTTAGCTCCATTGGAGGTTTACCTTCATGGCGGAAGTTAGATAGACGTCCATAAGGGATCCAGTAAACTTCTATGGCTCCATTGAAGGTTTACCTCCATGGCAGAAGTTAGATAGACGTCCATTAAAGATCCAGTAAACGTCCATGGCTCCATTGAAGGTTTACCTCCATGGTGGAAGTTAGATAGACATCCATTAGGGATCCATTAAACATCAATAGCTCCATTGGATGTTTTCTTCCATGGTGGAAGTTAGATGGACGTTTATTAGGGATCCACTAAACTTTCATAGCTCTATGGAACATTATTTCCATGATGGAAGTTAGACAGACATCCATTAGGTATCCATTAAACTTCTATAGCTGTATGGAACATTTATTTTCATGGTAGAAGTTACCCAGACAACACGCTTGTCAGAATGAAAACTTTAAGAGAACTTTTTTAAGAAAACATTTAGATATCTTGGAAATGATGTCCAAATGGTAACATTTATCAGAGACGTCTACTAAGAGAGGTCTTTGAGATATTTCATGGAAGAGTTTCATTCCCTTACGGAAAAAACACTCTAATTTTGAGAGTTTACACTCAAAATTGAGTGTTAATACTCGATTTTGGGAGTTTACTCCCAAATTTAGGTGTATATTCTCAAATCTTGAGTATTTACACTAAAGATTGAGTGTTTATACTCGAACATTGAGTGTGTACACCCAATGATTGAGTGTTCATATAAAAGTTTGGATTTAAATATTGAATATTTGAAAGTATACTCTCAACATTTGGATATGACACTCAATAAATGAGTATACTTCCATTATAAAGTGTGAACACTGAAACGTACACTCAACATCTATCGGTTGAAGGTATACACTTAATATTGAGTGTGCACTCTCAAACAATCAAAATTGGATTAGAAAATGTTAAATAAAAACAAAAGCAAGAAAAGCAAGTTTAACCGAGATTAAAATTAATCTGCATTGGTAGAAATGGACATAAAACAAATATCTAAAATAAACATTCAACTAGAGTGTTCAACTGGCTTTGAGTATCAATTTGAGTATTACTTTCAACTTGGATGTTTGTCATCTAATTGAGTGTGTTGTAAGCCGATTACAACTATATCTATTAAAATTGCGACACGCATCTTTCGAAAGACGTTGCAAGAAGCACCTCTTTCGAAAGACGCACAAGAATCCGCCGCGCTCACGGAAGTCCCGAGTAACTTCCGTGAGATTACAACAGCGCGTTCGGAAGCAGTTCGTATCGCCCTAGAAATAGGTCCTACGCTGCAAAATCAAACCGCAAGGCTACCGCGTTCCGATGTCGAAACGCTTAGCCTCGCGGAAGCTACCGACGCCCGGTCACTGGCCCCCGAAATTGCGCCAGATATCATAATATATAAACGCGACCACGCCGTGACCGAGCCGGAGAGAAACATAACAACGTCCGAGCCGCGTCGCGTACTATACACCTTATCGCGAGTGATACCTAACACCATCACAGCTGATTGTAAGCGCAAGAAACAGAAATAAAGACAACGAACAAGCACGTAAGAAGCGTCTTCTTTTTCTTATACACCGAGCCGAACCATCACCCTTTGGGTCCCAACCCTTCAGGCAGAACGATCCCAACTACCGACGGGAAAGAATTCCCAAAACGAGCAAACGCTCACAACAAAATTGGTGGCAGCGGTGGGATACAAGAAGCCGTCAAGGACAAGAAACATAGAAAAAACGGATAGAAGAAGCTGAAACTAACAAAGGACCAGCAAATCCAAAAAACTCGAAGGAAGCACAATCCTGCGAGAAGAAGACCAGCCGACAGTAAGACGAGCTGAGACAGCACCATCGTGTTATTCAGTGCGCGAGTGCAAAGATCTGTGCCAACGCGTCACTACACGGTGCTAAGTGTCCTTGAAGAACGAGCTTCTCTGCCGGGGAACGGAACGGCCGACTAGCCAACGAGAGGTGGACCACAACAAGGGGCGACGACTAGACAACTGTAGACTACGAGGAAAAGCAACACATCCTACTACAACGCCGTACGCGCCAGTCCATCCAGCGAGCTGACCTACGACAACCGCCATGCGCGCCGTTCTACTAATGTAAGTCAGAATTGTAACAAATATTTGCGCACTCTTTGTAATGTCCCGTGCGAAGGGCAACGCGATCAAGAAATAATAATTCAGCAGAAAATTGACACCGCGCGAAAAAAAAAACGAGCAACGCGAAGTTTAACCGCAAAAGAAAACGCCTGTCAAAAAAAAAAAAAAAAAAAGATTTCATTTTATATATGCGCCAATCAATAGTACAGTATCAGCGAATAAAACTTTGATTCGAGTACAACGCTCTAGCACGTACACACACGACCGCGATAAGACGCTTAGCCGTGCATAATCCGACTCCACCGATAATACTCGGGAGACGACCGCGAGACATACAGCATGCGAGCTGCACACTGTCTCGAATAATTCAAACAAATAATTAATGTCCCAAAACGGAGACAGCCCGCGAAACGAAGGCCAGCAGCCCTCGGGAGAAATAATAGAATCTCCAGAACACGAGGCAGTAGGCATAGCGGAAACCGCGTTACGCGATATACGAGACGCGACGCAACACGCGCTACGTGTTGTAGGCGACCGCGGAACACACGTCGTCACCGAACGGGGAACCACAGCGGACGCACGCAAGTTTAGTTTGATAAGCGCCGAACCTAATACGACGCGTGACTTAAACGGACGAAATCGGACCGACAATCGACTGACATCCAGTCCCACGACAATGGCTCACTCTCCCGCCGAAGCGTCCGGAAATATACCACGAAATGAAGTCGAAGCAGAAATATTGCGACTTCATAATTCTCTGCATGAGGAAAATGACCATGCAGAAGAACGACCGGCACAGAGGATAAATCCGAACCTCCCGCCACGAGAAACAATGTTATTGCATGATGTTATGCATGAACTACGCGACCTGAAATTTCAATTAGGTCTAAGTAGAAGAGATCCGGGTTATCAGAGAAGGACGGAAGCACCCCTGAGACCCCAAAATTTTCACGATCACGCCTTAGATTTGTCGTACGGACGATCGAATAACGACATTAGAAATCAGCGCGGATCGACAGTAAATTTTTTGAGTATGAAAGAAGCGCGAAATATGATACCGGACATCGACGGCACACAGCGAAACCGCGTCCGCGAATTTATTAGCGCCGGTACATACGCGATGAAAAACATACACCCAGCCGACGAACATACCCTGCTAGAAGCCATCCTATGCACGAAATTTAAAGGTAAGGCAATGATGGACTTCTACACGCGCGATGTATACAGCTTCGAACAATTGAAAAGAGAGCTCGAAAATGAGTACCTTTCCAAACGGAGCACCGCACATCTGCAACAAGAGTTTAACTCGCTCAAGCAGAAACCCGCGGAAAGCGCGCAGGAATTCGGACGGCGAGTGGACCTGCTCGCCATGGAACTATATGAGTCCATGGAGGAGGGCAAGAACCACACTATCGAACAACAGCGAGCCATCCTGGATAATATTAAGGAACAGGCCCTGTATAACTACCAGATCGGTTTGCATGAAGACATCAAACTCCTGGTACGCGCCCAGCGATACAGAACGCTGCAGGACGCGATATCCGGCGCCAGTGCCGAAGAAAAAGTAAGGGAACCTAACCGAAATCGGAAGGAAGACCCTCGCACCGTCTCCAAGTACGCACGAAATATTCTGCGATGCGGAAAGTGCGGCAAGAATGGGCATGACGGGCGAGAATGCCGCAGCAGCCGATACGCTAACCGGTTCGAGTTACCGCGACCGGAGGGACGGCCTCGCGTAAACACAGTGGAAC
Organism: Monomorium pharaonis; assembly: GCF_013373865.1. Lineage (NCBI taxonomy): Eukaryota > Metazoa > Arthropoda > Insecta > Hymenoptera > Formicidae > Monomorium > Monomorium pharaonis. The sequence goes on along the minus strand of NC_050468.1, from coordinate 3,455,142 downwards.
TATACTGTGACCATTGCAAAAGGGCAGGCCACACCCGAAAAGAGTGTTGGTCCCTTCACGGTCGACCCAAGAAAAAAAACGATGACCGCCGGAGCGATAAGCCTAAAACTATGAAAAGGATAGAAAACGGCAAGCGAGCGAGCAAGGAAATAAAAATGATTAAGCATGCCGAGACAGCGAGCAGCGACGAGAGCTCGAGCGATGACGCAAGCTCTTCGCGCACAGCTGATGCGTATCGTGTGACACACGTGAAGCATGCACGGGGCAGCGACACTGGCCTCGACATGATTACACTGCCCGTACGCGAAGCAGAGCGGGGCAAGATTGAGTTCCTGTTTGACACCGGCTCAACCGTGTCATTAATAAAATTAAAAACATTGAAGGGACAAACCAAAATCCGTGATGAACACATCAAATTGACCGGAATAACCGGGCATTCTATTATGACACTAGGAAGAACGTCCGTGAACGTGGTAATGCACGACAAAAAAATCAAGCATCCGATGTACGTCATACGAGACGATGCCCCAATAGAATATGAGGGCATACTAGGAGCTGATTTTACAAGAAAAAATAATGTCACATGCAACTATGGGACTAAAACAGTAAGATTAGGCGACACCAAATTCAAGCTGTACCCGTACCGCCGAGTCACTCTGCAGCCACGGAGCGAGACGATAGTGCAAGTCACAGCGAGTGTAAACACCCTAGGAGTCATCAACTCCGAGGAGATGGCACCGGGAGTATTCTTAGGAAGCTGCCTAGTAGAACCCGAAAATCACACGTGCCCAATAAGTATCATAAATACAAACGACAAAAAGGTCGACCTACAATTACCTCGTGTCGAAATTGAAAAAATAAATATAAACAACGCACCGGATACCCACACGGCGAACGTAATCCGAGATGCATGGAAACATGAGATACCGATACCTCGCGCAGAGCGCATAATTAAACTACTTCAGTTAAAACATTTAAACGAAGAGGAAAAGAAAGCGATTCAAGCACTATGCGAAGAGTTCAGCGACGTCTTCTATCTAGAAGGAGATAAGCTCACATACACAACTCTCGTGGAACACGAGATACACACCAGGACAGAATCTGCGAGCGTGAATGTACGACCATACAGACTGCCCGAAAAACAAAAAACGGAAGTAGATAAACAAATCCATGAAATGCTAGAACAAGGAATAATCCGCCAAAGCAAAAGCCAATGGAACGCACCATTACTGGTCGTCCCGAAAAAACCTGACGCTACAGGAAAACCGAGATTCCGAGTAGTGGTAGATTTCCGAAAACTCAACGAAATTACAATCGGAGACTCTTTCCCGATCCCGAACATAACAGATATATTGGATCAACTCGGAAATGCAAAATATTTCACCACGCTCGATCTCGCTGCCGGATATCATCAGATATCAGTAGCAGAAAAAGATAAGGGGAAGACGGCATTCTCCACACCGTACGGGCATTACGAGTTCAATCGAATGCCGTTCGGATTAAGGAATGCCCCCGCGACGTTCCAACGCCTAATGAACTCAGTTTTAACGGGTTTACAAGGTCTCAAATGTCTAGTATATTTAGACGATATTGTTATTTACGGGCCGAGCCTGAGTGAGCATTACAAACGGCTAGCCGCTGTGTTAACACGGCTGAGAGACAGTAACTTGAAACTCCAGCCGGAGAAGTGCGAGTTCATGCGCAAGGAGGTGAACTACCTAGGCCACGTAATCACCGAGGACGGAATTTTACCCGATCCCAAAAAACTGGACGCCGTGGAGAAATTTCCCACCCCTACAAAAGTAAAGGACGTGCAAGCGTTTATTGGACTAGCGGGGTACTACCGAAAATTTATTGAAAATTTTTCAAAAATAGCGAAACCTTTAACAATGTTAACAAAAAAAGGGGAAAAATTCGCATGGACGACCACGCAACAAAATGCGTTTGACACACTCAAAATAAAATTAACTACCGCACCGGTATTAAAATATCCGGACTTCAGTGAAGAATTTCTCGTCACTACCGACGCGTCAGATTACGCGGTAGGAGCGGTGTTATCTCAAGGCACCGTCGGCCAAGACCGCCCGATCGCTTACGCAAGCAGAATAATGAATCGAGCAGAACAGAATTATAATACGACCGAAAAAGAATTATTAGCGATCGTATGGGCCGTGAAACATTTTCGACCATATGTATACGGCACAAAATTCAAGATAATTACGGATCACAAGCCACTCGTATGGCTATTTAATGTGACAGATCCAGGATCTCGTCTGATAAGATGGAGACTCAAGCTCGCCGAATACGATTACGAGACAATACACAAGGCAGGCAAAGGCAATACCAATGCCGATGCACTGAGCCGACACCCCGTAATAGAAGACACGGAGCACGTAAATACCGTCGAAGATAAAAACCGACAGGAAGAAGAGGAAGAAGAAGAAGAAACAACAAACCGGAAATACACGGAAAAAGAAAAGGAACAGATATTATATGAATATCACGACGCTCCTCTAGGAGGACATCAAGGAATCGCACGTACGCTAAAAAGGATACGATTGGACCATAATTGGCGAGGAATCACGAAAGATGTGGAAGACTACATCGCAAAATGTGAACACTGCCAGAAAAACAAATTAAAAGCAAAAACAAAGATGCCTATGGTGATAACGGATACCCCCAAAAAACCATTTGAAAAATGCGCTATGGATATTGTGGGACCATTAACAATAACGACCACAGGAAATAAATATATCTTGACCTTCCAAAATATTCTTACGAAATTCAGCAAGGCGATCCCGATAGAAAGTCAGGATGCGAATACAGTGGCACGAGCATTTGCCACTAAAATAATTTTTGAACACGGAATACCAGAGAAACTACTCACAGACCAAGGTACGAATTTTACAAGTGAAATTTTCAAGAACGTATGCAAATTGCTGAAGATCGAAAAAATGTAAACTACTGCATATCACCCAGAGAGCAACGGAACAGTGGAAAGATCACACCGGACTCTGGCAGAATATTTGCGTCACTACATAAATACCGATCAAACAGATTGGGACGAGTGGCTACCGTACGCTATGTTTACGTACAATACGACACCACATACCGTAACCGGGCTCACCCCCTTTGAATTGATATATGGACATAGAGCGACTTTACCTACAGCCCTAAACCAACCGCCTAGACTGACATATTCCTACGACGACTATGCGCAGGAGCTACGAGAAAAATTGCGAGCCTCAAGCAGAATAGCAAAAGAAAAGGCACAAGAAGAAAAACAAAAGGCGAAGAAGCAATACAATAAAAAATCAAAGCCAGCAATTTTTAAGGTCGGAGAAAAAGTTCTACTTTTCGACGAAACCGTAAGACGCGGCCGATCGAAAAAGTTAGACGCAAAATGGATCGGACCGTACAAGATAATCACGAAAAATAACGACGCCAACTATACAATAAAAATGAGACAGAAAACTATACGCGTACACGCGAACCGATTAAAACTATTCATAGAAGAGTAAAGGACTCACCAAGCAGCAAATCCAAGCAAAGATTCAAGAAAGAACACAACAAAATGGTACACTAATAAAACGTGACACTACAAGCTAACTACAAAAAAAAAAAAAAAATCACAAACAAAATCCAAAACCAAACACACATACACAACAGACGATCTTGACAAACGCTTTAACAAAACGACTTACTGCAAGACGCGACTGAGATTCTCGAATAGTTAGCACTAATAAGTACCAGCGCTATTGCGAATTATAAAAATACTTTATCGTCTGTAAAACAAATGTAATAAATAAGATAGATACAAAAGCAATATATGTATATACACAACCACAACAAATATTGTAACACGAACCATCTCCCAAGCGAGCGTGTAATCTGAGAAAAAAAAAACACAACTAAAGACTCTTGGGTGCATGTAAAAAAAAAAAAAACCCGAAAATTAACCAAGAGCCTTTTTTCGTCGAAAATGACAACCAGCGACGTTACCGCTTTAATCATAATAGCCATCATGATTTACATAATATATACAAAACAAACTAGCAAACCACCAAGGCCTAACAAAGCAGGTTGTCATCTGAGAACAAGGCTGTAAGCGAAAACATCGCACCCTCGTTTTCTTATCTAACGGGGGAGGGATGTTGTAAGCCGATTACAACTATATCTATTAAAATTGCGACACGCATCTTTCGAAAGACGTTGCAAGAAGCACCTCTTTCGAAAGACGCACAAGAATCCGCCGCGCTCACGGAAGTCCCGAGTAACTTCCGTGAGATTACAACAGCGCGTTCGGAAGCAGTTCGTATCGCCCTAGAAATAGGTCCTACGCTGCAAAATCAAACCGCAAGGCTACCGCGTTCCGATGTCGAAACGCTTAGCCTCGCGGAAGCTACCGACGCCCGGTCACTGGCCCCCGAAATTGCGCCAGATATCATAATATATAAACGCGACCACGCCGTGACCGAGCCGGAGAGAAACATAACAACGTCCGAGCCGCGTCGCGTACTATACACCTTATCGCGAGTGATACCTAACACCATCACAGCTGATTGTAAGCGCAAGAAACAGAAATAAAGACAACGAACAAGCACGTAAGAAGCGTCTTCTTTTTCTTATACACCGAGCCGAACCATCACCCTTTGGGTCCCAACCCTTCAGGCAGAACGATCCCAACTACCGACGGGAAAGAATTCCCAAAACGAGCAAACGCTCACAACAAGTGTTAATTTCAGTGTTATTCTTAAATTTAGGATTAACATTGAAATTAACACTCAATTAGATGGTGAACATTCAAGTTGAGAGTAATAACACTCTAATTAAAAATAAATTAAAGAGCGAACACTCAAGTTGAGTGTTTACACTAAATTGAGTGTTTATCCCTTGTCCTAAATTATACTCAACTTGAGTATTTTTTAAGTGTTATTTTTAGTGTTTTTTTCGTAAGGGTTCAGTTTCTTGAAAATGTTATTTTTATGATATCACAGCTAAATGATATCAGCTTAATGTCTCATAAAAGATATTACAATGCTGTCCGATTTTTGAGCCGTCCATGCGCGTCGTAGTTGATTCAGAAATCAGACAACACTATAACATCCTGAATGAGGGATCCATTTGATATTAAAAAAAATTATTATAAAGATAATGTTTTCAAAAATAACGGTTTGTTTACAATTACTGCGCACAAAAAAATGCACAAAATCTAAATTTATCATGTACTGAACAAAAACAGAATAATAAATGCAGTACTATTCAATTTTTCTTAGAATATATGATCTATATAGTTAAAACCATCTAATTAACCATTTGAACGCTTCAAAGTATTAATGCTAAATAGATCGCAATTTCCATCAAATTATTAAGATTATGGAAAAAGATAAATTTAACAATGAAATTAATAAGTAAATAAATTAATAATATTTATTTTTTAATGTTTTGTAAAATTTAATTGCTTTTATAAAAAATAATATAATTGCGTCAGTTTATAACATAAGTATATGTAGACAATAACAAGTACCCATATCGATGAGTCAAATTGGCATAACAGATAGAGTACAAGGTTTGTAATCCTAAGTTCCCGGGTTCAAAACCTACCAGAGGCAAGTAAGAATAAAATAAAATTATATAATTTAAATTTAATTAATAAAAATTTGTCCTAAATTTATGTATGTATTGTTGATAAAAATAATTTTAAAAAAATAAAATTTTTATTTTAAATTTTTATTTTGTCAATCATCTATCGAGGCTCCATGAAGCCTCTATTAATGATCCACGAAACGTCCGTCAGTCATCCATCGGGGCTCCGTGAAGCCTCTATTAATGATCCACACAACGTCTCATAGACCTCTTTGACGACCTCTAATGGAGGTCTAATGGACGTCCACAATGCGGAACTGTGGATTTCTAATGGCTCTATATGGACGTCTAATGAACGTCCACTGGAAGTTTAAACTTCCATGGCAGACGTCCATTAGACGTCTACTGGAGGTTTTATTTCTATGTGGGAATAAAAGAGTTAAATATAATAGGAAAAGGGAGTGAATTTTCTATTTAAGATCCAAGCTGCTTTTACAAGGTGTTTTTTTGAGATTAGAAAAAAATAAGCTAATTCAGCAATTCTGACCTTGAATTTCGATTTAGCGGGTCAAAATACATAAAAATAGATTAGTCTGGTTTGCCGGACCAACATTAAAAAAAATTTTTTTGAGGTTAAAAAAAATAAGCAAATTTAGTAATTCTGACCTTGGATTTCAATTCAGCGGGTCAAAATACATAAGAATAGACTAGTCTGGTCCGCCGGACCAACATTCAAAACAAATTTTGAGGTTAGAACCCTTACGGAAAAAACACTTTAATTTTGAGAGTTTACACTCAAAATTGAGTGTTAATACTCGATTTTGGGAGTTTACTCCCAAATTTAGGTGTATACGCTCAAATCTTGAGTATTTAAACTAAAGATTGAGTGTTAATACTCGAACATTGAGTGTGTATACCCAATGATTGAGTGTTTATACCTAAGTTTGGATTTAAATATTGAATATTTGAAAGTATACTCTCAACATTTGGATATGTCACTCAATAAATGAGTGTATACTTTCAACATAAAGTGTGAACACTGAAACGTTGGGGATGTACACTCAACATCTATCGGTTGAAGGTATACACTTAATATTGAATATGCACTCTCAAACATTTGATTAAAAAATGTTAAATAAAAAGCAAGAAAAGCAAGTTCAACCGAGATTAAAATTAATCTGCATTGGTAGAAACGGACATAAAACGAATATCTAAAATAAACATTCAACTATAAAGTGTTCAGTTGGCTTTGAGTATTAATTTGAGTATTACTTTCAACTTGGATGTTTGCCATCTAATTGAGTGTTAATTTCAGTGTTATTCTTAAATTTAGGATTAACATTAAAATTAACACTCAATTAGATGGCGAACATTTAAGTTGAGTGTTTACACTGAATTGAGTGTTTACCCCTTGTCCCAAATTATACTCAACTTGAGTATTTTTTTAAGTGTTATTTTTAGTGTTTTTTCCGTAAGAGAAAAAATAAGAAAATTTAGTAATTCTGACCTTGGATTTGGATTCAGCGGTCAAAATACATAAGGATAGACTACTCTGGTCCGCCGGACCAACATTTAAAAAAATGTTCTTTGAGGTTAGAAAAAATGAGCAAATTTACTAATTCTAACCTTGGATTTGGATTCAGCGGAACAAAATACATAAGAATAAACTACTCTGGTCCGCCGGACCAACATTAAAAAAAGTCTTTTTGAGGTTAGAAAAAATGAGCTAACTTTGCAATTCTGACCTTAAATTCGGCTTCAGCGGGTCAAAATACATAAGGATTGACTAGTCTGGTCCGCCGGATCACTTTTTTTATGTGCCTGTGATAATTGTTCCTCCTTGAAATATCTCCTATTATAAAGACAACGATAGAAAACGATTATTGTTCCATAATATCCCAGGTAGCAAGGTGTCGTCTAATTGACGGCATTTTTTGGTCATTTTATGACGAACCAGACGTCATAATGTCGACATAAAATGACGTCTAAATGTCGTAAAACTGACGTACATTTGTCTCATCTTAACGACGTCATATATTGACGTAAAAAATACGTCATTATTTTCATATTATTGACGTCATTTTCAAAAAGCTAGTATCGTACATTTGACGGTATTTTACTGTTATTTTTATGACAAAACATAGGTTTTTGGATTACATTTAATAAAGACGACATTTTAACGTCATTTTTATGACTATCCCAGATAGTAAAAGCCGTTACCATTATTTTGACGCTTTAGAAAATATTTCGGGTACATGTCCTATATATGCAGTACTTGCATTATGAAAATATCGAAATAACATAATTATAATGTAAAAAAAAATTTACGTTGTTTCTCAACAAGCATCGTTACCCACCAAACCATAGTCATATCTGGGATTGCCTAACTTCCGCGGTCACCCATCCAACTCTGAACCGCCGTTGACATTGCTTGACTTCGAAGATCGTATGCAACCTAGCACTTTATGATGATCCATGAACACTTGATGCTCATGAATACATATTTGTTATAGATCAGTTCAATAGATGCGAGAAACATGAAACTTGTAGTTAACTAATATTTTTATAAATAAATTTACAGTTTTTTTCCTGATTTTTACTTATGCGAAATAACATTATGTGGAATAACTTATAAAAATATGTTTTTGCTCTGTTCTTTTGATAAAGCTAAATTATATCCCAGACAACACGCAATATTTATAACATATTTATAAAATATTTATAATATTTATTTAAATATTTTATAAATATTATCCAAATATTTTATAAATATTTTTGTGGTCTTAGATTTGACAAATCATTAAAATTTATCATAAATGTGTAAAATATTATAAAAATATTTATGAAATATTTATAAATATTTACAAAATATTACTTATACAAATTTTTATCTTTTATTCACCATAAATATTATATAAAATATTTAGTCTATATTTTAATAATATGTTGAATAAAGATTTTTTCTTCGTGTATATAAAATATCGTGTAAAATATTTATATAATATTTTGAAAAAATAAATATTAATAAATATTAATAAATATTTATCATAAATATTATGTACTGTCTGGGATAATTTTAAACTAATGATAATATTAATTATACAAAATATTATATTAATTATTAATAATATTTTGTTTATTAGCGAATCTTTAAATAATGATTAATAGTTATAGTTAGCAAGATGTCTACCGGACCTCAATAATTCGTCATTTGAGGTTAAATCGTCAATTATTACAAAGAATTATAGTTAACGTCAGTAATTAGTCACTAATAAAACCTTATTAATACGTCGTAAAATGATCAATTAGCTGACGTTATTAATTAGTCAAGAATATGACGTCGAAAATACGTTATAGTATGGATAAATGACTGACGTAATTAATAGGTCAAAAAATGACGTTATTATTACGTCTTAATTTGGTAACATGATGTCCTCGACCTTAAATGACGAATTATTGACGTCCAGTGGACGTCACCTTGCTACCTGGAATATATTTGATAGAAACATGGACAATTTCAGATTAATTTGTATAGACTTTAAATCGTAATTTTTCTATTCAGTAAGATAATTAGATAAGATCATATAGGAAAGTATCCATATTCAGATAAAATTTTAGTCGTTTAATTGAGATACGATAAAGAACGATAGAATTTTATAACTTTTCTATCAAATTTCTATATGTTTCTATCATTTTCTATCCAACTTTTTAGTTAGTACGCGGCGCCGCCGATAGGCTGGTAGGCGATTAAACTCTCTCGTGAGTCAAATGCAGCCGACCCACTATATAAAAACCACCCGCAACATGATTAAGACAAGCAATAATCAGTTTCTTTCGCTACGAGAGGACGATGTGGAAGACGACTGCCACATTACTTTTATAATTTACTCATTTTAATTGAGTAAACGATTCTGTACAAGAAAAGTAAAACGTTTACATTTTTTGAACTAGATTTACGATAGGTAATCTATACGAAAAATACAATACAGAAAGATAAAAAGTCTATCATAAGTTTCAGATAAGCAATCTAATATTTGTGAACCAAAAACACGATAAAATATATACGATTAATTTATATAAAACATGACGATAGAAATTGATTAAAAACGATAGGTAATCTATACGAAAAATACGATACAGAAATATAGAAAGCCTATCATATATTTCAGATAACCGATCTAATATTTACGAACCAAAAACACGATTCAATTAGATAGAACTTTTTCTTATCTGATTCTATCGGATTTTTTGAGCAGGGCTATTAGTGCTACCAGCATCAGTCCATCTTCATTACTCATTAAAAGTAGAACAAGGATAAACTGATGCTGATAGCGCTAATACCCAGTGAGAAATAGTACATCGAATCGACATCGAAATCATCATTTCGATGTCGATTCGACGTCGAATTGATGTCGAATTCATTATCGTTTCCCGCTGGGATAGCGTCTCCCCGAACGCACCCTAAGTATCCTTATTGAGTAAGTTTCCACCGAGCGTTCAAATCGGATCAGAGTCGGGCCAATTAGTCAATGGCTGGTCACATCGGAAATTAGGTTATTTCCATTGTAACCAACATAACTATTGACTAATCGGCCTGATTCTAACCCGATTTGAGAGAGAGAAAGAGAGAGAAAGAGAGAGAGAGAGAGAGAGAGAACTCTCGGTGGAAACTTATTCATTGGCTTAATCGTATCGTGTGTCTATAGCTTATAATAAAAGAGATTATTTATTATTATATAAAAATATACGGGCATCAATCATCGATTCGATGTTGAATCGCTTCGATGCATATTTTGAGATTTCGGTTTTATATACACGCGATAGCGATTGGCCAGCCATTTTAGCCTCGGCACTATATACCTTTGCGCGTCGGTTTATTGCGTGTTCATTCGCTAAATGCAGTCACGTACTGTATATGTTCCCGGTTTCTTTGGGAGCGTCCCAGATGCGCACAGTAATAAACGGACACAGCAGGCTGAGTGAAACGGACACAGTAACAAACGGACACAGACCAAACGGACACAGTAATAAACGGACACAGTAACAAACGGACACAGACCAAATGCGCACAGAGCGAAACGGACACAATGCGAAACGGACACAGTAACAAACGGACACAGACCAAATGCGCACAGAGCGAAACGGACACAGTGCGAAACGGACACAGACCAAATGCGCACGGACCAAATGCACACGGACCAAATGCGCACACTGCACATGCGCACACTGCACGTGCGCACGGACCAAATGCAATCCATGTACATTGCAAGCAGAGTAAAGTCCACATAGGTTAGCGACTTGGACGGGGTGGGTGCCGAAGGCCCCCCTTGCACCTCCCCGTGTGTGTGTGTGTGTGTGTGTGTGTGTGCGTGCAAAGCATTCACTGCATCACATGGGTTTGCGACTTTCCGTGTATGCATTTGGTCTGTGCGCATGTGCAGTGTGCGCATTTGGTCTGTGTCCGTTTCGCACTGTGTCCGTTTCGCTCTGTGCGCATTTGGTCTGTGTCCGTTTGTTACTATGTCCGTTTCGCACTGTGTCCGTTTGTTACTGTGTCCGTTTCGCACTGTGTCCGTTTATTACTGTGTCCGTTTGGTCTGTGTCCGTTTGTTACTGTGTCCGTTTCACTCAGCTTGCTGTGTCCGTTTATTACTGTGCGCATCTGGGACTCACTCGTTTCTTTGAATCGCAAGGATTCTCGTCATCGTTTTCGATCACAGATCCTAGTTTGTGAAAAAATACATCAGTACGTAAAGTGAGTAAAATTTAAGTTTTCGAAAATTATGGATGACAATCAACGTCCAGTAAGTATCCTCAATAATATTAGATTTGTACAATTAATATATTCCACTGTGTCATAGGTTAGGATTATCACATATCACTTGAGATAAATATTGACAAATTCTAAAAAAAGACAAAAAAATATGAAAGATGTATAGTAAAAAAGATTAGAAAAGAACAAAACAAGAAACAAAAATACATTATAGATTAGGTATTATTAATACATTAAATGTTTGTCTAACAACAGGTTATGTATTCAATGTCCTGTGGAAGCAATCTAAATATTCTGTATTTATTATTTCTATAATAGCAATAGGGTCACAATGATATAAAAATCACAGTGACATCACATCAAGTCACGATTATGTGCAAATATGCGCTTTGCCATAGATATTAAATATGTTAATTATGTTGTAACACCTGTAATAGAGTGGATATTGGCACATTATTATAATTTTTTATGATGTTGTTATGAATTTTTCTGTTTACGAAAAGAAAACTATTAAGTAATTTTATTCTCTTTCCTTCTTTAAGATGTGCTCTTACAAACGGAGACTACGACGTAGGGCTGAAAGAGAGGTGTCTAAAAAGTTAAAAGTTGATGATATCATGAGGAAAGTTAATGCAAAATATGTTTTGACAAGTAGTACTGATAGTGAATCTTTTGATAAATTGTCTGATTGTCTCTCACATGTTAATAACGTAGCGTGTGATTTTCAAACAGACCATCATTTGGAACAAACAGAGTCTGTGCGAAATAGTGATGGTTCATTAAATGAAAATGAAATCAATGACTCATTGCCAAATAGTAGTGATGAAAGTAATAATAATAAGTCTGATGTAGATATTGATAATATTAGAAACAATGGAAACATTGTACAGTTTAAAAATGATGCTGAAAGAGAAGAATACGTCATTGAAACTGTTCGTGAATGAGCATTAGAAGCAGGATGTTTATCTATGAGAAAACTGAATGATATTCTTAATAGGCTTAGTGTAGTCTTTCCAAGAATGCCCAAAAACTACAAAACATTACTTCACATTTCTATTCATATAAATATAGTTGAATTTGATGCTAAATGTAAATTTTGGTACAAGGGTATTGCAGCTAATTTTCATGTTATGAATTTGAACGAATATCTTGAAAGATATAACTCTATTAAAATTGATGTAAACATGGATGGTTTACCTTTGTTTCAAAGTTCGAAAAAAAAGTTTTGGCCTATTTTGGGATATCTCGTTAGTACAAAAAATGTGCCGTTCATAATTGCTTTATATCTGGGAAATCAAGACCCTAGAAATCCTGTAGAATTTTTGAATGACTTTGTTAATGAGGTTGAAAATTTGCAGAAAAACGGGTACAATTACAATGGTATAGCGTACCCGTTTTAAGTTAGAAATTATATACTGGATGCACCTGCTCGATCATTAGTAAAATTATAGGTCATTCAGGCTATGCATCGTGCGAAAACCGTTATTGTACCGTTATTGGTCAACATGTTGATGGGAGGAGAACTTACGTGCAACTTGATGAACCTCTGAGAACAGATCAGTCTTTTCGTTACATGAGTCAACGACTTCATCATACTGGAGTGTCTATTATGTTGAGAATTGCATGTATGATATCCCAATTTCGCCTTGATCCAATACATTTGGTTTGGCAAGGAGTTTGTAACAAGCTTAAAACCTGGATGCTGTGGAATGGGCCTGGACAATTGAAAGCTAATACAATTCGTGAAATATCAGCCGTCCTTGAAAATGATTTACTTCAAACATGTCCACAAAATTTTACTAGACCTCCAAGATCCTTAACAGAATGAAAATTGTATAAAGCTACTGAGCTTCGACGGCTGTATCTGTATGATGGCGCATTCTAGTATTTAAAAAACATCTTCATGAAAATATTTACAAACATTTTCTCTTATTGCACTCTGCTCTTTATATTCTCTCTAGTTCAGTACTGGTTTGTTCAGTTAGAATGTTAGAAACTGCCAATGAATTGTTACGACATTTTATACGCCACTCTGTCAACATTTACGGTCAGAAATTTGTAGTATATAATGTCCATGCTCTCTGCCATCTAATCGCTGAATGTGCTACATATGGAAAGTTGGAAAATTTTAGCGCTTTTAAGTTCGAAAATAGATTAAAATCCCTCAAAACAACTCTCCGATCAGGATATCAACCGTTACAGCAAGCAGCTTATAGGAGACATTGAAAGATCTGCATATGTAACTATTTGTCTGTCTTCTAACAATAAACATGTTACTCTTTCTCAAGAGCACAGAGATCTAAATGAAGTAATGATCGGTGTACATTTCAGACGAGTGTCTGTTGGTGAAATTATTTTTCAACTAGGAACGAAAGACTCGTGCTTTCGAACTATTAGTGGAGATATTGTTGTATTAAAGAACATTGTTCAGAATGAAGATGGTATTTTTATGATTGGAAATAAGTTCCTTAATGTTGAAAACTTCTATACATATCCTCTAGACTCGTCTGTTTTAGGCATTGTTCGTGTGTCTGAGAAAGAACACGTAACAAGAAATTTTATTTTGACAGAGGTTGAATCAAAATGTTGGCTAATGCCAGATGGTGATGCATTTTTATGTGTGCCTTTGTTGCACACAATACCTCTATTCTAATTAAGTACTGCGTGGGTTTTATCAAGTCCTTATTGCTGCCATATATCTACAGAATTTTCTTTTTATCATTGTTTCTAGTTTGTTGTCATTAAATTTATAAAAACAACAGAAGAAGGATTAAATAATGATACAACTTTTGAAGTGGGCCTCGCCAAGTGGATTACTGATTTCAACGAAGACATGATAAGCACAACAAAATGGCCTCCTCCTTCCACAGATGCTGGAAAACTTATAAGAAAGGAAGCTTCTGCAGACTCAAATTGGTCAGAAAGTTCTGTTGAAGTGATAAGATATTTTGGTAAGTTTAATAAATTATGGAAGTTATTTATGTTATGAGTGTGTCATGATAATACAGCTGCGTTTAGCAGAAAGTTATATATTTTGCATTAATTGCAAAAATTGTCAATTTGATTAGAGTATTAATCTTTGCTGAATCTATTATCATATGCCAATAAGATTGTTATAACTGTTGCGAAGCAATTCTTTACTGAACAAAATCAATGATTTTTATTTAATTGTTATTATTTTGGATTTAGAAACTATAAAAAAAGCTAGAGAGGTGTTAAAGAAATTTGTGGATGAAAAATTAACTTCCTATGAGACTGAAAAAGAATTAGGTCGCGGTAAAAGAAGGAAACGACCACCTATTATATATACTGATGAAGATAGTGATTCAGATACAAAACAAGAGCTACTTTTGTTAGATAGCGATTCAGATTCGGTTCAGCATAAGAAGATTCGAAAGTTCAACAAGTCAGAGAAAGCATCACAGAGTATACTAGCACCACCACTATTGTCCTTTACAAATAAAATTGGTAGTGTACCAGGTCAGAATGATAACAGAAAAATCAATGTGACTGTAAAATCAAACAGCACAGAAGTGTCTTCATCTGGAATACAAAAAATTAGAAGTCAACGAACTGAACGGCAACAATTTCTTCAGAAGCTAAAAAAAGAGTATCCCAAAAATACTTTTGAAAAACGAAAAAACACTTCAAGTGGTTTTCAGCTTAATATACCAAAGGATATACATATCAAAAGATCTTTGCAACAGATGAACGCAGCTCTATATCATAGTAACGTCAACACTGAAGAGGATACCCATACAGCACAAAGCTCCGATTCATTTTGCAAAGTTCATTTTGCTGAGCTCCCGAGGAGCTTACAAAATTCGACAAAACAAGCTCCCAGGGAATTTGTTTTGCTGAGTTTCCGAGAATCTTACAAAATTCGACAAAACAAGTTCCCAGGGAGTTCATTTTGCTGAACTCCCGAGAAGCTTACAAAATTCGACAAAACAAGCTCCCAGGGAGTTCATTTTGCTGAGCTCCCGGGGAGCTTACAAATTCGACAAAACAAGCTCCCAGGAAATTCATTTTGCTGAGCTCCCGAGAAGCTTACAAAATTCGACAAAACAAGCTCCCAGGGAGTTCGTTTTGCTGAGTTTTCAAGAAGTTTACAAAATTCGACAAAACAAACTCTCAGAGATTGAACATATCGGGTAAATTAATGTACTGTATGTATAGTCATATAGCCACGAATAGTTCGCAAGATCGCCACTAGGCGAAGGCACGGCGCTCCTCTTTCTCGTGAGAAAATTTACTCCAAAAGGTTTATAAAAGAAAACCATCACTCACGGCTTACCTAGCAATTAGTATTTCACTAGCAGCAAAGTGTAGTATATATTGTTTTTGTTACACAAAGAGAGTTCGTGGGCCTTCGCTACTCAGAGAGAGCTTCCGAAAATTGAAAAAATATAAAAATAAAATTTTTTCCGGCAGCTAAAGATTAGATTGTGTTTAAATTGTGATTTTTTTATTAATTTAGAGGAAAAACCTCTCATTTTTATTTATTGCTTATGTATAATCTAGATATAACTACTGACACTTAATGTGGAATGTTTTGAACATTTTTTAATATTAAGCTAATGTATGTTCTTTTATGTCCCTGTATCAATTTTATAATTTTCTTTATAAATTGTGTTACGGTTAACTAAATAAATACAGTCGGTAAATTGCGATAATATTTAATAACGGGAAGTGTAATTATATTTTTTCAGGTGTGATACAAATATGATTTCGTGACCTTTCAGATGCTAAAGACTCTGTAATGTCATGGTTGCGGAATGCCTCTTGGCGAAAGCAAGAAGAAAGATCTAACAGTGGAAAAAGGAAAAGCCAGAAGTTATTGCAAAAAAAAAACAACTCTTAACGAAAGATAACAAAAAGCTTCAGTTAACGAGACAGGAATCAAAATCTTCAAGATGACGAATTATAAAGAGTATAATTTTAGCACAGAGGGATATGGCAGGTCGTTTTTCCTTTTTTATTCTAAGTTTCAGCTTAATTCCTATTCACATTTCTTTTATTTGCAATAAAAATTGAAAGTATTATTGAGCAGAGTTATGAGATCTACGTTTTTTGTAGAAGCACAGTATATAATTATTTTCTTTATAGTTTTCTGTGTTAAAATTTTCTTCCTTTATCTAATTTTTGTTTATTTTTAAACGTTTTACTTCAACGTTCAAGACTGAAAGTTTGAAACAAGTTTTACATCTTGTTAAAATTTTTATTTCTCCATAGAAATATGCTTAATTCTCGAATAATATATTTGTTTATTTGATGTAAAATAATTATCGATTTCAATATGCTCACGT
Source organism: Monomorium pharaonis (assembly GCF_013373865.1). Taxonomy (NCBI): domain Eukaryota; kingdom Metazoa; phylum Arthropoda; class Insecta; order Hymenoptera; family Formicidae; genus Monomorium; species Monomorium pharaonis. The sequence continues at coordinate 3,438,474 of NC_050468.1, read as the reverse complement.
CTAATATTAGTTAAACAAATTTGTAACTAATTAATTAAGAACTTGTTACGTATAATCTTGAAGATTTATACAAATGTTTAAAACTAGGTATTATTCTTGTTTATTTTACTTTAAACAATTTGTATTTAGATAAAATTTATCTCATAATATGACCTTTCAATGAAGTTTCAATAATGCCTATCTTGAAGATTGTAATTGAGTGTTTAAAAAAATGTTGCATAGCAGCTGATTTGTACAAATCTTCAAGATTTTTTATTATATTATTGCATAATATTTTAAATATTTGATATTTATATTTTGTTATTTAGTTACCTGCGCGGTAACTAAGATTCAAGTAGTATTAAGAACGTAAAAAAATAATAATAACACCATAAAAATGATCTCTCTCTCTTATTATAATTATATAGATCTAATCCTATTCAGAATCACAACTGGAAAGCTTGTATATATAAGTGAGACTCAGTTTGATTTACTAAAACTTTTTTCATTTGTCTTTAATTATTAATAATTTTTTAAGTATATGAATGATAAGTGATTGGAACTACAAAACGTACATAACGCTAGGGCACATAATCTTTAACATATTTCTTCAGTTGTGATATAGCAATAGACTGTTTATTTATAGTGATCTGTGATGTTAAGTGTGATACTCTGCAAAAATTATATTTTAATTATTCTAAAATAAAAATTTACCTAATTTGATATGTATTAAATTATTTTCTGCAATATTCTCCGATTCAATAGAGGTAGATTTGAAGTCGTTCAATCCACATCAACTGTACATAGATAAGTGTTTCGACTTCCTAAATGTCATTTTTTTAGGGTGTATTCAGATTCTTGACAGAAAAGCAGAAAGGCAGAAAACCAATCAGAACTCGTGCTGGTAGTTAATAGTTTTTGCTTCTTTTTCAAAGCAAAAAAAGAAAGATTACAGCATTTTTATTGGCTTTTGCTTTTCTGCTTTTCTGTCAGCATCTTATTTCGTCATTATAGTGTCACAGTTCCAAATTTTTTCTTCGCCGTTGGTGTCAAGCAATATATAGAATTTCGATTTGTGATCGACGTCAAATTGATTATATAAGGAGATCGACGTACGGGACAAAAAAAGATCGATGTCGATTTGACGTCGGGTTGATATTTCATTTCTCACTGGGTTGCGACGACACGCTGACTGAGATCGCACGAGTTCCTCGCGAGTGAGAAAAAGAAAAAGAGAGAGGAGTGAGTGAAGAAGAGAAGGAAGGAAAAAAGAAAAAAAACGAAGCGGGGAGGGGAAACGCGAGAGTAACAAGTGCGTGTGGCGGTTGACCTGCCGCCACATACAGGACAGTCTCCCCCTCCCCTTTAGGATTTCTCTCGACTTGCATTTACACTCCGTCGCCAAGGAAATAACTAAGGTAAACTTTTGTCGAATAACGCATTAGGGCTCTAGATAACCTTTCGAGTTACACTGCTTTAGTTCGTGTTGACGCTTCTCCGACTTTCTTCTTTTGTATACAGCAATGCCTACATTTTTTTTACCCTTTTTTTAATGACAATGTTTTAATATAATATTTATAAGTATCGAGCTTTTTTGTATGTACAGGTGAAGTTCTTGAATAAATGCATTGTGTTAATTTTATAATTAATATGAAGTAAAGATGATTATAAATGCAAAAGATACTTACATTGATTAGCTCTATGTTTTAACCTTATTTAATTTGACGTATTTTTATTCTAAAGGTTATTCATGATATAAATATGTATTATGTGAATGTTGATCTAAATAATTTAATAACTTTATCTTTTTTTTGTCAGGAAAGCAGAATGGCCCAGACAGCACACGGATATCCTAACGACATCCATAAGATGTCCTTAACGGATATTGAAAATATCCACAGGACATCCGTTTTACGTCCTTTGGACATTCTATGGACGTCCATGGAATATTGGTTTATGAAACTGGTGGACATGCTATATCCGTAAAATATGTCCGATGGACGTTCTATGGATGTCCTATGGTCGTTCTATGGACGTTCTATGGACGTCCTATGGACGTAATAAAAAGCGATATTCAAAATTAAATTTTACATTTAAAAAAAGGTAAAAACAATAAAATATATAAATATAAATATTTATTTAAGAAATTATATTATTCTTTCGATATATCATACATTAAACAATTTTAATTAAATAAGTATCATGCGTATAATATTAATTAAACAATCAACTTAAAGTATTTTGTAATTATCACGCACATATATATAGTATGTATACATTGTTTAACGACTACCGTGGAACAAATATTCTTTATATTGCAGACAATGACTGCAGTATGCTAGTGATCTCGTTTAGGCGACAAATGACTGTGACTCGTCAACTATAACAGAAATTAAATTTTATGTTTATACACACACATACACACACATGTATATATATATATGTGTGTGTCAAAGGGTTTGTTCCGGGACAGTTAGAAATCTCATACTTTTTTATTAATTTTTAATAAAGCATTAAGATTCAAACTCATTTTGATTTTTAAAAATTAGATATTTCTTTCCATTTTCTTGGAAAACTTTAAAAATGTAATATCTTAAAAATGGAAAGAAATATCTAATTTTTAAAAATCAAAATGAGTTTGAATCTTAATACTTTATAAAAAATTAATAAAAAAGTATGAGATTTCTAACTGTCCCGGAACAAACCCTTTGACATATATATATATATATCTATATATATACAGAGTGTCTGGTATTTTTTTATGGAATGTTTATGAGCAGGTAGAGCGCATGAAACTGAACAGAAAAGTCCTTACCGTTTTTCCATTTTCGCAATAGTTAACAAGTTAGTGACTTGTAAAATTTTCTGTATTAGCCCGGCCTACCGGCAAATGCAAGCGTGCTGAGCGCCGCGGCGGCCGTCCCTCCCCAGCGCTTGAACTTTGAGATTGCTAGGCGCGCGGGGGGAGTTGTTACAACAAGCGACAATGGCTACGCACAAGCGACGCGTAACGCTAAATTCTCCCTTTGAGTTATGATAGTTCCTTACGTTTTTTTATGAAAATAAAATGTTCTAACGACAAAAGGTATGTGTGTACGTGTACATACATATGTACAAAAAATATCAGTTTTAATGCTTAAAGAAGTGATTACTAAATTTATTTTTTTAATAAATAACAATTATTTTTAATAAAAAATATTTTTTTGATGATAGTCTTAAACGTCGTAAACGGTTGTTATAAATTTTAAAAGAAGCTGTTATCATATGCTCGAAACAAAATTTATGCTTCTTCAAAAAACATTAGAAAATTTTATCGATTAAAATGGAAATGACAACCAAATAAAATGTTTGTTTCAACTTTATATTCTTAATTAAAAATTAAATAACTAGGATATTTATATTTTTAATAAAATTAATCCTTGTACATACATACGCGAGCTAAAGAATAATCACTTTGTGACAGGAAAATGATTATGCCTTAGTTCCGCGATTTTATATCACTATTACTATTTACGCTGATTACTATACACGTACACGTAAAAAAATATGATTCTAGTTTAAAAAAAATCAATTATTCACTTTTAATTGTATTTTTTTTAATAATTATTTTATCTTTAATGACTGAAAAGAGTATTCTGTTGATAATAAACACCACACTTTACATAAAACAAATAATGTTTAACATTTTCGCGTATGTACACACACACACACACACACAAATTACAAACCAATTCTTGAATTAAGGAATAATCATTTTCCTGTCACAAAGTGATTATTCTTTAGCTCGTGTATGTATGTATCCTCCCCCTCCACACACACACACACACACACACACACATTACAAACTAAAATTTTTTTAAATTAAATAAATATTGTTTATAAGTTTTCAAACATTTAATAAATTCATATATTCGTAAATTTACACGGAGAAAATTTTATAGTAAAATTATGTATGATTTTATTATTTATGATAGTAACCACGAACTGTAAGAAGAAATTTTAGAGAATTATATCATATAAGTAGTGTAAATATTGTCGTAATTTGATGAAAAACATAATAAAAATTTTCATAATTCCTCCTTGGCCCGCGTTTACTATTTACCATAGTAATTTTTACCATAAAGTTTTTTTCGTGTATTATAAATTTATCACAAGGATTAATTTTATTAAAAATATAAATATTCTAGTTATTTAATTTTTAATTAAGAATATAAAGTTAAAACAAACATTTTATTTGGTTGTCATTTCCATTTTAATCGATAAAATTTTCTAATGTTTTTTGAAGAAACATAAATTTTGTTTCAAGCATATAATAACAGCTTCTTTTAAAATTTATAATGACCGTTTACGACGTTTAAGACTATCATGAAAAAAATATTTTTTATTAAAAATAATCGTTATTTATTAAAAAAATAAATTTAGTAATCACTTTTTTAAGCAGTAAAACTGATATTTTTTGTACACATGTATGTACACGTACACACATACTTTTTGTCGTTAAAACATTTTATTTTCATTAAAAAACGTAAGGAACTATCATAACTCAAAGGGAGAATTTATCGTTACGCGTCGTTTGTGCGTAGCCATTGTCGCTTGTTGTAACAACTCCCCCCGCGCGCCTAGCAATCTCAAGGTTCAAGCGCTGGGGAGGGGCGGCCGCCGCGGCCGGGCGCTCAGCACGCTTGCATTTGCTGGTAGGCCGGGCTAATACAGAAAATTTTACAAGTCACTAACTTGTTAACTATTGCGAAATGGAAAAACGGTAAGGACTTTTCTGTTCAGTTTCATGCGCTCTACCTGCTCATAAACATCCCATAAAAAAATACCAGACACCCTGTATATATATACAGGGTGTTTGGTAAAGATTTATGCAATTTTTATAAGCAGGTAGAGCGCATTAAGCTGAACATAAAATTCTCATCGTTTTTCCATTTTCACAATAGTTAACGAGTTATAGACTTGTAAAATTTTCTGTATTAGCCCGGCCTACCGGCAAATGCAAGCACGCCGAGCGCCCGACCGCGGCGGCTGCCCCTCCCTAGCGCTTGAACCTTGAGATTGCTAGGCGCGCGGAGGGAGTTGTTACAACAAGCAGCAATGGCTACGCACAATGTGTACGTGTACATACATGTGTACAAAAAAATATCAGTTCTAATGCTTAAAGAAGCAATTACTAAATTTATTTTTTTTAAATAAATAATGATTATTTTTAATAAAAAATTTTTTTTGGTGATAGTCTTAAATGTCGTAAACTGTCATAAATTTTAAAAGAAGCTATTATCATGTGCTCAAAAACAAATTTATCTTTCTTTAAACAACATTAGAAAATTTTATCGATTAAAATGGAAATAACAACCAAATAAAATGTTTGTTTCAACTTTATATTCTTAATTAAAAATTAAATAACGAGGATATTTATATTTTTAATAAAATTAATCCTTGTGATAGACTTATAATACACGGAAAAAACTTTATGGTAAAAATTACTCTGGTAAGTAATAAACGCGTGACAAGGAGAAATTATGAAAATTTTTATTACGTTTTTCATCAAATTACGATAATATTTACATTACTTATATGATATAATTCTCTGAAATTTCTTCTTACAGTTCGTGGTTACTATCATAAATAATAAATCATATATAATTTTACTATAAAATTTTCTCCGTGTAGATTTACGAATATATGAATTTATTAAATGTTTGAAAACTTATAAACAATATTTATTTAATTCAAGAAAATTTAGTATGTAATGTGTGTGTATCTTTCGTGAATGTACGAAAAACTTTTATTAATTTACTTATTCACAATTACGATAGAAATTAGATTATTTGTAGATTCCATAAGTATCTATCGCTTTCGCTCTTTCAACTTTCTTAATCACAGCAGTTTATTACGGTTTTAATTTGTCATATCTTTGCTAACTGTCCTAATTTGTCAAGTAATCGCGAATGTGCATAGCTGCCATTGCCACGAGTATTGGCGCGGTGCAGTGAGACGCGAGGGCGGCGAAGCACAGGCAGCGGCACCGCTTCTCCTTCTTCCCCCCGCCGCCGGCAGCCAATGCTCGACACAGTGGGCTGCGCTACAGCTCGAGCGTCTCGGCTCTTCACACGGCGCGCTCTCATTCGTACAATTTGAAAAATTTATATCTCGATTATTGATAGACCTAACCCAAGACAATATTGGACTTTTATGTTCATCTCGATCCCGTCTATCTTTCCATTACGGGATGGCTTCCGATTACATTACACCCTGTATACATAGGCTACAGAGTAGAATGTATAAAATCTTATTGTGTGCCATTGGCTTTGCCTCTACCTGATTGATCAATTCGCCAATATATTCCATCACAAACTCGCCTTTAACGAAAATGATGGTACTCGGCCGACGCTCACTTGCTCGTAGGCTCTGATTGTTCCCGTTGCTGCAATCTCTAATCTTGTTGCAGTTCTTTATCGAGACCTTCGTCATAATCCGCGTACACTTTGTTGTCGTCTATTACCATCTGTAATACGTCTAGAATTCGTCGCTGCTACCGTGTACACGTAACCGTTCGGTTTACTTACGTAGGTCAGAGCCTACGAGCAAGCGAGCGTCGGTCGAGCATCATCATCATTCTCGTTAAAGGAGAATTTCTAGTGGAATATATTAGCGAATTGATCAATCAGGCAGAGGCAAAGCTAACAGCACACGATAAGATTCTTTGCTGTTCTCGTAACTTATAATTTCTGAAAATTTTTAGGATTCTTACCTGACTGTGTAAAACTAAGACCTATAATCAAAGATGCGCCAATGGCCCCCCACCATGACTGCTATCCACCATTTTGTACCCATATGGAGACTGGATTGGGGCTGGGGCCGGGGGCTGGGGTCTGGGGCTGGGGTCTGGAGTAGTGGGGATAGTAAACAATGCGAGCCTGCTCCAAGTTGTACGCAGCCATATGCAAATTTAATTTTTCTTGTTCTTCCTGAGTGTACCGTCAAAATATAGTGACCCTCGAGAGTGCAGAGATTAAATTACCTTATAATTTCTGACACATATTCCTTTAACCTATACTGCTCAACACAGAGCACTCTCCCCTCTTCCTCGCTCAGCGTGGGTACGCAATGGCGGATAAACCATGTGATTCAAGTGACCAATCAAAATTGTGTTCGCCATTGGCGAATCTTTGATTGTAGGTCTTTATGTAAAACATGCCGATAACCAACGAAAACCTAACCACTACTACGGCCATATTGCTTTTTAGTTCACTTGTGCATGCAAATGGTGTTGGTGGAACGAGTACAAATAAGGATAGCATATGGACATACAAAGTGGTCCATTTTAGGATATCCCTTCAATGTCCACAAATGTATATCTTATGGATATCCTTATAAGGTCCATGGACATCAGGACAAGAAATGGACATAAAACGGATATCCATAGGATATCCTGTGCTGTCTGGGTTATAATAATAAAAACCTAATTATGCATTTAAATAATTGAACTAAATTGTTATAGATATTTTGTTTATAATATTATTTGTAAAAAATATACATGTAAACGGTACATTTTTTAATGAAAATAATAAGAAAATATAAATAATTTGATAAATCCCAGTGAACACAGTAATATAGCAGCAGTGTAACAGCAATGTAACCGAATATAACAGGTTACGTTACTCTGAAATTACATGTAACTTACATGTAAGTTACAATTTCCGACTCAGCAATATAACATGTTATAATTACATGTTATTTAACCGTTACACAACAGTTACAAAGAAAAATAAAATAAAATAAAAATTTCATTTTTTAAAAATTATTTTTATCAACAGCACATACTACATTTAGAATAAATTTTTATTAATTAATTAAATTTAAATTATATAATTTTTTATTTTATTCTTATTTGCCGCTGCTAGGTTTGAACCCGGGACCTTAGGATGACGAACCTTGTATCCTACCTGCTACGCCAATTTGACTCGTCGTTATGGGTACTTGTTATTGTCTACATATACTTACCCCTACAGCATGAAATATTGCTGCAACGTTGCAGAAATATTATTTTGCAAGATTGGAATATTGCAGAAAATATTGCTGCAATATTGCAGCAATATTCCTATGTCCGCTCCAAAACAATATTGTGCAATATGTCTGCAATATTTCTGCAATATTCCCCGTAAGATTTCTGTAATATTTCAGCAATATTGCTGCAATATTTCTTGTAAGATTGCTGTAATATTTCTGAAACGTTAATGCGCAATATAAAGGAAATGTTGCAGGTGGTTAAATTAATCAAATAATATGTAAGATGTGTATTATACGAAAAACGGAAAATGAATTTATTGTCATACCGTTACGGCACAATAATTTAAAAAATTATTAATTAAAAAAGTAATTAATTAAATTAACATACACCAACGGATATCGAATATCGTTCCATTCTAGATTTAATTAAGCATTAAAATGAAGCAAGTCCAGAAAATGCCCATCTTGATCAATTTATACGCTAGAATTACACATGCATGTATGGTTCACACATGTTTAATTAATGTATTATATATATAAGTCAGAGTGAACATCTTCTGGACTTGCTTCACTCAATCTAGTATGGGACGCAACGCTGTCGTGATTACAGAATTTGTTGCACATCTATGTATCTTTTAGCTATAATCTTACATAAAAATTTAAAATAAAAATATCCTGCTCTATTTTTTTATTTGTCCCTTAAAACTATGTAAAATATTACTTATTGTTAGTTCTAGATTAAGAAATACAGATTATACGGAAATAAATTTTGCACGGTTGCAATATAATATTGCCACAATATTGTGCAATATCTGTTAGGAAATATTACATTTGTAATATTGCTACAATATTGCACAACATCTGCTAAGAAATATTACATTTGTAATATTGCTGCAATATTGTGCAACATTTGCTAGGGAATATTATATTTGTAATATTGCTACAATATTTCTGCAATATTGGTTATATTATGCACTATTGCAATATTTCTGCAACGTTGCAGCAATATTTCATGCTGTAGGGGTATATATATGTTATAAACTGACGCAACTATATTATTTTTTATAAAAGCAATTAAATTTTGCAAAACATTAAAAATAAATAGCATTAATTTATTTACTTATTAATTTCATTGTTAAATTTATCTTTTTCCATAACCTTTATAATTTGATGGAAATTGCGATCTATTTAGCACTAAGACTTTGAAGCGTTCAAATGGTTAATTTGAACATTTTGAAATTATTTCCAAGATATCTAACCCAGATAGCCACAAATGTATGTATGAGCACAAATTGTTCTCATATATGTTGCTAATAAAGATGTTAGCATCTTGCTATGCATTTACGTTGTCCCTTGTGCTGTTATTTGCTAGCATTCGACACTGATCTTAAATAATGTTAGCATAATGTTTGAAACGTGCAAAGAATTTTATTTCCGACATCGAATGCTAGCAAACAACAGCACAACGGACGACATAAATGCATATAGGAAGATACTAATATCTTTATTATATCAAACTGGCTATCTGGGAATGTTTTCTTAAAAAAGTTCTCTTAAAGTTGAATATAATATGCTTATATAATATGCTTATGCCTTACGCCTTAAATCTCATTGTATAGACACCGCTTTAGACCGTGTCTAAAATATGTCTTAATGACGTCTTTATGGCCGGTATTCATAGTCAAATCTTATTTCAAGATCGTCTCAAGCAATGTCTTAAGATGTTAATACGGCTCTGTGATTGGTTGATGGCATCTTAAAACAATACTTAAGATGATCTTAAATATAAGACCCGACTATGAATACCGGCCTATGTCCCGATTTTGGATGTGTGCTGTCTGGGAAAATAATCGTCAGATCATTGGTCTGTTCTTTCTAGCTGCACTGTTGCACTGGTGCAATAAGTTAAAATGAGAAAAAATATACTTGTCTTACTTTAACTTATTGCACCAGTGCAACAGTGCAGCTAGAAAGAACAGACCACATGACTGAAATATGACTTCGAAATGACGTCATCATGACGTCAATTTTAGGTCATGTAAAAAAATGGTCATTTTGACGACATATGACCAGATATGACAATTTTGGGACGTCAAAATGACGTGGACTTGCTACCTGGGTTATGGGTGCGTTCTTAAATTCGCAACGGATGCAGCCAGATGCACCAGAATGTCATATACCTTTGTTACTTACGGAAAGTTGAACAAAGATAGAATGACATTCTGATGTATCTGGCTGCATCCGTTGCAAATTTAAGAACGCACTCTATCTGTCCATGGCAAAATGTAATACTATAGCGCATGCGCTATGGCTTCTGCATTCTGCCTTAATGGCTCCTGTAATTTTATCTTTAAGTATATATACATGGAGGAGGAATTGCTATGGTTTCATGTAGACCGTAAGTGTGTCCAAGATCTGTGCGAGAGAGAAAGGTATATCATGATACTCGCTTTCTCTGCGCATGCGTTAATATCATTATCTGCACCGCAGTTTCAACACTTCTTGTGCACTTCTTGTGCACTTTTGTACTTATTTACGGATTGTATGTGTGTGTAAAACATACAATGCCAGCCATTGTACATATAGCGTTTGACGCATGCGCAGAGAGAGCAGGTATCATGATATACCTTTCTCTCTCGCACAGATCTTGGACACACTTTCAGTGCTGGCATTCCTCCTCCATGTATATATACTCAAAAAATTTTATGTGCTTCCACCTTTAAGGTACCAAATAGAAAGGAGTAAAGAGGTGTCAAATAAGCTACAACGAAAGTTTGGTTGACGGCGTGCAGGGGTGACCGTACCGCACCGTCATTTGGGCATAGCAAACCTACGCGGACCCGAGCTCATTCAATGCGGACAAACACGTATACATAAACATATACACATACACTCATCCATAACTGACCCATCTACATAAATACGACACATACACATACACACACTTACACAACGTTCAGTGCAGTAAAATCAGTAAAAGAGTACGAGAGAAAGCCCAGTGTTACACGTGCCGTATATCTGCAGATCTGGCACATTAAGCTCAAAAAAAAAAAAAAAAAAAAAGTTGACGGCACGGTAAATCACAAAAAAATTCTAACGATTAATATCTCGCTTCTTGGGGCAGAGCGACGCTTTTTTCTGCCAGATTTGTTCGTTTGAAGCAAAACCGCATCGAATAAGCATAACTACATCGATATTTGAATACCAGTGCCTAAACTGAATAATTACCAATCTGAGTTTTTTATGGCTACATATACTTTTTTACACAAAACAAATTTATTGACTAGGTATTATCTTAGATGATATTTCATATAATATGTATAGTTAATAAATTTTTATGTAACACAGAGTACCTAACCAGAAAGCACCCTTTGTCAAAATTTCTTATCATGTTTCGTCAAGTTGCACTACATTTATGTCCAACATGGCTTGAAAATAAACTCACGTCCATGTATTTTAGGGGTACGTTTCATATACTTGTCCATTTGTGCACCCTACTGTATAAAATCACATTACAAAATTACGTAACAAATTATGTAACAAAATGTTTCAAATTGTTACATGATTTTAAAAAACTAAGGCTATGGTTCACTTGACGCTACAAATGTTTCAAAGCATTCTTTGATTGGTCAATTCGTAAAAATCTTTGTTTTGAATGATCAATCAAACGCTTCGAAGCATTTGTAGTGTTAAGTGGACCACAGCCTAGTAACAATTTAAAACATTTTGTTACGTGTTTGGTTGTCATTAATTACGTAGTTTGTTACATAGTTTTGTTATGTGATTTTGTGATGTGATTTTTTCAGTAGGGTATACAAACGTGTCGCCTTACATTTTTTAAATTTTAGTCTACTTTTACTGTTTGTTTTATTCTACACATCTTAGTAATCAAAATTTTCATATTTATAGTCAATAGGATGAATTATATGTTGCTCATTATTGAAAAGAATTGTGTAGGTTTGTATACTATACATGTAACAAATTACATTCTATACTTTCCTTTTAACATTTCAGCAAAGAGCATTTCTTTTAACAGTAGATTGCACAGCTTGAGCACAACAGTGAATTATTCCATCATGAAAGTACAAATTTTACCAGCACTTCAAGATAATTATATGTATTTGGTACATGCTGTCATTTATCCTAATATTTGTACAATTGTTCAAGTTTTAATAATAGAACAATACACAATCTTTTAAAATATATTCTATTTTTCAAGAAAAATACATAATCTCTGTGTAAAATTAATTTTTTTAAATAAAATTGTCACTCAAAATATTTGCAGAAACAATTTTTTAATATCTTTTATTTTCTCCTTTAACATTATATACAACTTTTTTAAATCTTATCAGGTTATTGATGAAGCAACACAAGAGGCTGCCGTTGTCGATCCCGTCGATCCAAAAGCTGTCATTAGAGCGGTCCGACAAAGTAATGTCAAATTAACAAAGGTTTTAACAACTCATCATCATTGGGATCATGCTGGAGGAAATGCCAAATTATCAAAGAGCTTTATTGATCTTGCAATATATGGCGGGGATGACAGAATAGAGGCCATTAATTGTAAAATTATGCACAATGATACATTTAATATTGGTAATTTATCAGTAAAATGTCTTGCAACACCTTGCCATACACGTGGACATATTTGTTACTATGTTATGGCAGGAGAAGGACATCCACCATCTGTGTTTACAGGTAAAGCTTAGATAATAATATAATAGTAATATGATAAAAAGAAAATATTTAAATATTAAATATATAATAAATGAATGTTTAAAAGGAGACACACTTTTTGCTGGAGGTTGTGGGAAATTTTTCGAGGGTACCGCAGATCAAATGTACAAAGCACTTGTCGAAATTTTAGGCTCTTTACCCGAAGAGACGGTAAGTTCTGCGAATCAAATTGTATTGTACATCAAAAGAAAAAAAATTGTAGTAACCATAATATCACTATAATTTATAATTATTTTTGCACCCAACCATACTTTTATAGTTATTCCAACAATTTTATAGTTTAATATTTTATTAAAATTCTCATGATCAGTATAAGATTGGGAAGTAAAGCATTACTTGTAACATTGTTACAGTTACTTTTTTTGGTAATTTGGTACTTTTTTTGTAACTGTAACGTTATATTTTTTAAGAAACAGTAACAAATAACAACTACTTTTATCATTACTTTTTAAATTTTCTATGTATGTCAATTTTTATATATTTTCTCTTTAATTATTGATCAATATAATTCGTTATCTGATATGAAATTATTACAAGACATTCTGAAATTCAAAAAGCTACATGTTGTACAGGATTACCAAGCAGCGCATCTGTTGAAAAATAGTATTGGTAATTATATATTGTAACCTTCAAATAACTTACCTGATAATATTGGAATATAATGGAATATATATTAATTTTTCTTAAAAATTATAGTGAAACAATAAAATTTAATTCATATTTTCCAATCTAGATAATCTTATATCTTGTAATTTGGATGATCCTTGTAGTTTTATGCATTTTAAGAATAATTATAAACTTAAGATTATTGTGTTAAACATAAATTGAGAATGCAAAAATATATAAGTGATTGAATTTATAAATTTAATTATAACCAAAATTTTTTATTTATATTTTGAGTGTTAAAAAACTTATTTTAATTTTTTTATAGCTTTACGAATGTAAAATAAATTTATTGCTTTTATTAATATCTTAACAAAAAAAATATTTGACAAGTAAATTTTTTATATAATCTGATTTTATTGTAGCTTTAAAAAAGCTAACGAAAAAAGTAATGAATTGTTACCTTTTAAGTAACAGTAACGATAACTAGTTATTTTTTAGACTTAGTAATGAGTAATGATAATTATTAGTTTACGGGTTACACTTGATTAGATACGGCGCGTGACTCGGAGTTAGCGCGTCGGCTCGCTCGAGGTTTGCTTGCGGCTAAGTCCCGAACTCGTGCGTATTTTATTCGCGCGGGCCGTACGTATCGGCTTGATAGCTTATCACTGATCCCGTGGGCCGCTGTTCGGCAGCAGCTTAAATAGTGTCGCGAATTTGATTAATAGTGGGGACATCGGGCCCTCCGCATGACCATATATGGTCATTCCCGCGCGCATCCGGCGCGCGGGAAATATTCGCGAGCTTAGCAACAATTGACAAAACGCAGGTATGCATTTCCGGTGGCATGAATGTTGCTAAGCTGGCTTCGCTAAATTCCTTAAGGTGGCTGGTGCGTTGACCAGTGCGATGACCGGCCGGCAGCGCACGAGGCATATGTCACCTGACACCCTGTGATAGCGAGCCTTCCTCGGCGAGCTATATGATAATTTTAATATTCTATATTCTTTATTTTATAATATAATTTTATTGGTTGCGAGTGTTTTGCCAACAACCTCCTTCTCCCGTTGAAAAAACAAAAACGGAGGTACGAAGTTTTTGTATATTTAATTAAAAACGCGTGCTACTGCTACGCTTTAAAATAGATCTGGGAATTGTATATTCCGCATCTATGTCTAATGTGACTCGCTTCTCATGGCTGTGTTTTTTCTTTTTTATTACAACAACAATTATTATTACTGCTAGTATTATTACAATAACTATTCCGCTGGTAGCCGTTGGATAGATAAAGTGCGGTGACTGAAAAATTGTATTCGGTTGTTCATTCAATTTTTTGTCCATTTCGATAATTTTTTTGTTTAAGTCCTCTAACTTTAAGGAATGTAGGACAATGTTTTTTAATTTTATTGGTTGGACTGCATTGATGCTTAGCTTTGTTTTGTTCTCTAGTATAGAAATATTGTATTGCGGCTTTATTATTGTGTCTTCCGTCATTAATTTGCAGTTATTCTTCAATGTTATTTTACCCGTTTTTTTAATAACTTCCTTTATCTGTCCGTCGTCTTTACAGTATAATGTTACAGTTTGTTTTTCCTGTACGGAATATAGCTATGAGTGCGAGTCGCTTAAGGCTATCCAAAAACTATGGTTAGACGCTATGTTTTTAATGTTACAATTTTCGTGATACCTATCGGTTTCTAGAAACGTTTTGACTTCACACACGGAGTGTGGATTAATCCTATTCGCAGGACAGTTTCGCTCGCATAGGTAATCTTTATTTATCTTTATACAATTTTGTAAATCGATACGCGACAAGGTTATGTACGTGTGCTGATCCCCGTTTATCGCTATGGTAGGATAACTGATATCTATTATTGAGAATGTGTTATTATGTTCTGGCACAGGTAATGCTATTACATTTAATATTTCGTATTTCGACGCTGATATTAATGGAAAACGCAAAATTGTGTATATATTTACGCTATCGCAGTATGCGCTTACAATTGTGAATTGTTCAATGATTGGCCATTCCTCCTGGTTCGCTCTAAACGGAAAATAGAGTCCTTCCGGGAGTTGGGAGTTCGCGTCTTTAAGCAGTTGTATAATATGATCTATAGGCGTTAGTCTGGGGTGCATCATACCCTTTTTTAATAGTGTGACGTAATCTAAGACGTCTTCCGCATCGCGAGTTAACTCTGACAGTACGGTGTTGATAATTATAAAATTCGATTGTATGTTGTTTGCGCGTTCGCTTTCTAGTAGTTCTAGCTTTAAGTTTTTGGTCGCGTTCGCAAGGAGGTATTCGTTATGTTGTACTGTCTTTTCTATCTCGTCGATGTATGCTATAGTTGCCTGCATTATTTTGAGTTGATTTTGTACTGCGTGCTGTGTTGACTGTTGTGCGTCGTGTAGCATTGCGAGTTGCTCGTCAATTACCTTTTTGTCGTCGGCGTCCATGGTACCGAATAGCGATTTGGCTATTGAGCCTACTCCGTCGATCAGTCCCCGTTTTTGTACTGTTGGCGTCTTATATATGTCAGTTATACGCAGGATCAGTCGATTTGTCCTCTGGTATTCTTTTGTTATGGCTGCGTTAAAGCTGTCGCATATGGCCTTATTCATTACCGCTACGATTCTACATAAATTGTCAATTTTTTGTACATATTTTTCAATTTGCGTCAGTCTTTCTGATAAAGACGTGGTGTTTATTTTAATTATTAGTTTCCATTGCGATTCTATTGGTCGGAGTCTTCCTATTTTCTCAAAGTAGATCCCCGGATAATGGGCGAATTTTTCCACTTGATACGGCGTGTCGCTTCCTTGAGCTGCTGTTACCAGGTAGATAAATATGAGAAGTCCCCTGCAAGGTGGTTTATCATTACTACCTCGCATCTTATTAATCAGCATTATTTTATCTCGTCGACGTCGCCTTCCTCGGCGAGCTATATGATAATTTTAATATTCTATATTCTTTATTTTATAATATAATTTTATTGGTTGCGAGTGTTTCGCTCACAACAACATTCTGAAATATGAAATAAGCTTGCCGTACATATATGCTGGAAAAAGTCTCTGAAAGTTTCGAAATTTTAATAGAGTTCATACGGGAGTTGTACAATTTTCATTGGAAGTATAAACGGTAATTATTCCGAACCACGGTTCCATCTCCAAATGAGTTGAAATTTTTGTAACGGCTTCTTATCCAGAAAGCAAAAAATTATTGCTGCAACATTATTATAATGTTATTCACTAACATAGTAACATTTCCAAGTATGTAGTTTTTAACGTTGTAGACAACATCATTATAAACAAAACTTTAGCTTCAATTTGGAGGTTTTTCTAATATTGAAATAACATCTTGTAACGACCGTTTTTCCTACACGGACGTAGCTCGCCGGGATCTAGGGTAGGAAAGGTCCTGAGGCAATGAATCGTACCCGACGGTATTTGATTCCTTATAACTATATTTTAATGAATATATACAAGTATTTACAGTTTGTACATGCCGGTGTGACGTTTCGGCGTCAGCTGTTTGTGTGAGCGCGCGGCGACGTTCGGCGGTGACGGCGGGGTACGCGGCGCGCGGTCGGGTAGTATCCCGCTGTGCCGAGCGAGAGTTTCTAGGTGCGGGAGCGCGCGGCGTGGTGGGCGCGAAGCCGTGTTCATGCGGAGCGTAGGTGATCGCGGAGGCGCGTGGCCTATGATTTCCCGCCCCGCGTCGGAGATGACGGTTGCTTAGGGAACGGCACCGGTCCCCGAGAATACTCGGGAGAGACGGAGAGCTCTCGATCTCGTGTCCGGGCCGTGTGTTAGGATGGAATGAGCTGCGGCCGAGACTGCCTCGGCGAAGGCGGAGAACACTCCACCCTCGACTGATGAGCTCCGGATAAGGATCGGATTTGATCGTGGCCAAGAGCGCTTGGCGAAAGCGGAGACGCTCCACTCTGTTTCTTGATCAAAAGGGGCTTCTCGTCGTATCGGGCGGACAGGATTGCCGGAATACGGTCGGTCGAGAAGTGACTTGTTCCTCCACCGGGACGGCCTTTTATACCCGTCCGGGTGGAGGTTCGTAAGGTTCCGAGAGCGCTCGGGTTCCTCCGCACCTGATCCCCTCCGCTGATCGGGCGAGCGGCGGGGCCAGTGCGCGGATCGTCGGAGATGTCTCCGACGCGAGACGTGTAACTTTTTATGACGGGCCGGTGCGTATAGCGGCCCGACGGGTGTTCGGTCGGGCCGTGCGCGGACGATGGAAGCCGGCGGACGGGAGGTTCGTTATAATCTTCAATGTTGTTGTAAATAATATTGCATTTATATTTTGTAAAATTGCGAAAATGTTAAAATAACATTGTGAAAATGTTGAATTAACATAATTATAATGTAAAAAAAATTAAGTTTACTTTGTTTCTCAACAAGCACGGTTATCCCACCATAGTCGTATTTAGCACCGTTTAACTTTTACGATCAGAAAAACGGTCGTCTATTCAACTGTGAACCACTGTCGACGTTGCTTGACTTTGAAGACCCTACGCAACCTAACACTTTGTGATGATCCATGAACATTTGATGCTCATGAATACATATTTGTTATAGATCAGTTTAATAGATGTCCGAAAGATAAAACTTGTAGTTAAATAATTTTTTTGCAAATGGGCTTGTTTTTAATCACTATATTTTTTTATAAAAAAAATATATTTATAAATAAATTTATATTTACAGTTTTTTTTACTGATTTTTACATATACGAAATAACATATGGAATAACTTATAAAATCATATTTTCGTTCTGTTCTTCTGATAAAGCTAAAACTATATAGTTATAAAATATTAATAGAAAATAGTAACTTGTAGTTATTTTTTTGAAAATTTCTACAAAAAATATTTATATAAAACAAAAAATTTTACAAAGGGCATAGCGGAATAAGCAGGTGAAATCTGCCCCCGCACTAATCGAGCTCAAATTGATATCATTAGTTGGCACCCTTGAGATGTAAAACTTCCCCAAATATTAGCTACAAAATTGCATTTTTGGGGAGTTATGGAGGGAGAAAGAAAAATAAAGAGTGGTTTTTTTTGAAAATAGATAGACCAATTTTAATGAAAAAAATATGTGTTGTAAACATCGTTTAGACAAGTTTAAGAAAATTTTAAGTAATTTTTGTGGTTAAAAAAAACCCGATAAAAAAATTTTTGAACACATATACGGAGGGGGGGTGTTGAGAAATAACTATGTCAGTTAAGTCGTAATTTATCATTAACAAAGTACGCACCGTACTTTTGCGTACTTCTACTCAGGGCACCCCTATCGGCGGGGCGAGCGCGGAAAGGAAGGCTAAAAGCCCTCTTTGCATCCTTGTGTGCGTGCGTGCGTGTACTGTGGCTGCGTTCCGTTTCAATGCATGATGCGCATAATGCATTGTTCATCCTTGTTTAACGTTTGACAAGGATGAACGATGCATCATGCGTATCATGCGTGAAACGAAACGCACCCTGTGTATCTTTTGTCAAAGATAACGCTAAGATGTGTAAATTTTATTGTAAATCGTATACTATTTCCAGTAAGCAAGAAACATTGATTAACGTTTTTAAAATGTTAATTTTAGAGAAATTTTCTTAACATTATAACTTAATGTTTCATAAATATTTCAAAAATGTCACTTAATAATATTGTTGTCTTAATATTATTAAAGTATTTTAAAAACATTTATTAGATGTTATTTAAACGTTATGACATAACGTTTGATAAACATTTAAAAAATATTACTTAATAATATTGCTGTTCTAATATTATTAAAATATTTTAAAAACATTTATTAATATGTTTTTTAAATGTTGTGTTAGACGTTATGACATAACGTCTGATAAACATTTAAAAAATATTACTTAATAATATTACTGTCCTAATATTATAAAAATATTCTAAAAACATGAAGCACATGTATTTCAAATGTTATTAAATATAATGTTTAAAAATATAATTTTGGTTTTTTATCTTCGGTCTAGGAATCTATTTTGTCTGTTGAATACCGCCTAATCATGTGTTTGTGATGTGTTTTGTATTGCAACGTTTATACAATTAATAATGTTTTATTAACTTTTGTTATTAATTTAATGTTATGAATAACACCCTGGCGGAAAAAATTTCTATGAATATCTAAAATATTTGTTATATTTATGTTTACATTACAATATTACACTACAATACAATTATACTGAAAGTAAAAATTTGTAGGATTTTTTATTGTTTTATATAAATATTATTTTTTGTAGAAATTTAAAATAAAATAACCACAAATTACTATTTTCTATTAATATTTTATAATTATATACTTTTAGCTTTATCAGAAAAACAGAGCAAAAACATGTTTTTATAAATTATTCCACATGTACTTTGCATATGTAAAAATCTGTAAAAAAACTGTATATTTATATTTATTTATAAATATATATTTTTTTTTAAGTAAAAGAATATATTAATGATTGAGAAATAACCCATTTGAAAAAAATTTAACTACAAGTTTTATCTTTCTGACATCTATTAAAACTGATCTATAACAAATATGTATTTATGAGCATCAAGTGTTCATGGATCATCACGAAGTGTTCGGTTGCGTAGGGTCTTCAAGCAACGTTGGTTGACGGTGGTTCACAGTTAGATGGGTGACCGTTTCTTTGATCGCTGATGTTAAGCAATGCCAAATGCGACTATGGTGGGGTAACTGTGTTTGTTGAGAACAACGTAAATTTAATTTTTTTCTTACATTATAATTGTGTTATTTTAATATTTTCATAATACTATTTTAACATTTTCGCAATGTTAAAAAAATATTAATGCAATATCATTTACAAAAACATTTCCAATGTTATTTCAACATTACTGAAATCTCCAAAGTTTGTTCATAATGATGTTGTATACAACATTAAAAACTACATAGTTGGAAACGTTACTATGTTAGTGAATAACGTTGCAGCAATGATTTTTTGCTATCAAATATAATTTACATTTTGAGTTAAAATTTCGCGAATCTGGCGAAAAATCACTAAACGCATGCATATGTGGCCATACTCATGTTGCTGTATCTTTTTGTTTATAAGTTTTTTTTGTACTTCCCGACTAAAAATTGTTTATATTACTCTTTAACCATAAGAAGCCATTACAAAAATTTTCAGCTTATTTGGAGGTGGACCCATGTTTCGGAATATTTACCGTATAACTTCCAGAGAGAGAGAGAGAGAGATAGCACAGAATATTATCATAAATATTTATATATATTTTACAAATTTATTTTCAAAAAATATTTTTTAAATATTATATAATTATTTTTCATAAATCATTTAGAAATAATACAAAAATTATTATCAATAATATATAGAATGTTTTTAAAATGTTTTTAAAATATATTGAATATGTTTTTAAAATGTACTGAAAAATATTTATGATATATGAACTCGAAATATTTTTTATATCTTTTTATAATAGTACAAATATTTATTTTAAATATTTTTATAAATATTTATCTTGATTTTTTTATACTTAGCAAACTCGGACATACAAATATGTACAAAATAATTATCAAATATTTTTTTTTATAAATATTTTATAAATATTTTGTGCTATCTGGATTTTTTCTAGTAATTATTGGGCATATATAAACCAAAAACTAGATTATAAAATGAATTACAAGCCTTTTAATGACCACAAATAATATTGTGATGTCGATAATTTATTATTAATATTTAATCTTAAAAATTATAAAATACGTGAAATCGCCGATTTTGCGATCCATATTGTGCGTGCGTGCGTGCGTGCGTACGTGCGTGGGTGCGTGCGTGCGTGCGTGCGTGCGTGCGTGCGTGCGTGCGTGCGTGCGTGCGTGCGTGCGTGCGTGCGTGCGTGCGTGCATTCTTTGCACCAAATGGATTTACGACTGTGTCCGTTTCACTCAGCCTGCTGTGTCCGTTTATTACTGTGCGCATGTGGGACTCATTCTGTTCGGGTAGATAGAAAAATTTTATCGTCTTGCGCCTCACCTTGTGCAGGTACTCACTGAAACCAATGTTGTTAGACGGGACGATTTTTCTCGCGCATGCGCGTCAAATATAACATTATTAAGTATAAAAATCTGATTTATATAGATTTTTTAGGAGTTCTATATTTTGACTATATATTTAAACATTATATAAAATTTTTTTTAAAGTCAAGATTGTATAAAATCAAATAAAATAATAGATTTATACTGCGAATTCTCACGCATGCGCGAGAAAAACCGTCCCGTCTAACAACACTGATCAAAACTCCCGGGAGCGTCCCAGATGCGCACAGTAACAAACGGACACCACCAATCAGATTGCTGGTTAGGGTTAGAATGAATTTATAGAATTTGATTGATGGTGTCCGTTTGTTACTGTACGCATTTGGGACTCACTCAAACACTCGTGTCCGGTGAGCATCAGTCTAAACGTGGGCGCCCCATGCCGGCGATCCAGCCATTCCGCGAGGATCGGCCTGATCGCCCCGACGACTCTGAGGCCGTTGCACGGATCAGCCCCTTCGCCCAGACCTCGACGGTTCGTCGTCGGGCCTGCTCGCTTTACCGCACGACCGCGCTGTTGGGGCCTCTCCCCGCTGAGTTTCGAGCGCCATCGATAGCGCTCGGAGTGCTCCATGGCCAGGAGGTTCCAAGGAACCGACCCCGACAGGATGCACGCCTTCGAGGCGCCTTCGCGAACCTAGCCCAACATAGGCTAATCTGTCAATTCGTAAAGGCTTAAGGCATTTAATGAACTATACTTTGATGCATGGGTAACAAAAAATACGATGTGCTACCTGTGCTAGTAGACTATTTTCTGCACTTATAGGCAATAGTGTATCATACTTGTTACACTATTATGTTTTCTGAGATAATAATTTCATCTACAACAACGCAAGAATTGTAGCCACTCTAGCTGCTTAACGCTAAAATAAATCAATGTAGAAAAAATACAATTTTTTTTATTTCAACAATTTCAACAATTTTTTTTACACTTTTTTGACCAAGTTACAAAGTCAACCTTACATTTCTTTTTAAATGACGTTTACCGCCGACACTAACGTACATCCAATGTGCACCACGTGGAAGATGCCGGTCGGATTGTGCACATCGCGCGCGCGCGTGTGTACGTGTGTATGTGTTTTACAGCAAAGATAAGGACCTCGCGGTTTGTCACGCGCGCGCTTGCGACTATTCCTTGCATCTTCTTAAATGTCGTTTTATGTTGTTTCAAATGCGTTCAAATGTCTACGCGGCATTTTGAAAATTTCGTATACAAGCTCAATGCTCCAAGAGAATCGCCTGTGTGTTAAACATTTGTTTTAAAGCTTCTATACATAAACATTACATGTAAACATTACAACTACGCACCTATTCACATACATACTGTAATGTTTACAAGTAATGTTTACGTACAAAGAGACTTTGAAATAAATGTTCAGTACACAGACGACTCTCGTAGTGTATTGAGCTCGTATACGAAATTTTCAAAATGCCGCGTAGACATTTGCCTGCAACAGAAGTTGCACAAATAATCGCACTTTTTGAAGGTTTTTGCATGCGTCATGTAATGCATCATGTTGGTGTGTCTATCTCTGTAGTGAGTAGAATTTGGTCACGATATCAAGAGACAGGACGTTATACGAGACGTGAAGGCAGTGGTCGTGATCGAATAACTACTGTTAGACAAGATCGAGAAAGCGTCTAGTTACATTTGCCGTATGAGGACGAGCATTGTCCTGCATAAACACAAAATTCGGATGTAACGAAACTCTACTCACTACAGAGATAGACACACCAACATGATGCACTACATAACGCATGCAAAAACCTTCAAAAAGTGCGATTATCTGTGCAACTTTTGTTGCAGGCAAATGTCTACGCGGCATTTTGAAAATTTCGTATACAAGCTCAATATACTACAAGAGTCGTCTTGTACTGAATATTTATTTCAAAGTCTCTTTGTACGTAAACATTACTTGTAAACATTACGGTGTGTACGTGAGAAGGTGCGTACTCGTAATGTTTACCTGTAATGTTTATGTATAGAAGGTTTAAAACATGTTTAACACATAGACGATTCTCGTAGAGTATTGAGCTTGTATACGAAATTTTCAAAATGCCGCGTAGACATTTGAACGCATTTAAAACAACATAAAACGACATTTAAGAAGTTGCAAGAAACAGTCGCAAGCGCGCGCGTGACGAACCGCGAGGTGCTTATCTTTGCTGTGAAACACACACACACGCTCACACGCGCGCGCGCGATGTGCGCAATTCGACCGGCATCTTCCACGTGGTGCACATTGGATAACGCTAATGCCGGCGGTAAACGTCATTTAAAAAGAAATATAAGGTTGACTTTGTAACTTGGTCAAAAGGGTGTAAAAAAATTGTTAAAAAAACGTTGTAAGGAATTTCAGCAATTTCAAAAATGATAAACACGTGGAATAAAAATGTTTTATTCCATGAACGTTAATGTTTATTACTGGGGAGTAATCGTACTATAAAACTTTGCTTTAGCGATGTGATTGGATCTTTCTTCACAATAGTACCTTGGAACTAAATGAAAACCGTAAAATATGTGATTTTTTACATAAATTTTAAACGCGATTTGTTGTTAGAAAAAGTAAATCTGTGAAAAAATTAATAACAGCATTCAAAAGTGCAAACTTTCAGCTTTTCAACGCTTTTTTGCTGAGCGCTGTGCGTTGATTTGTTCACAAGTAACAAGTGATAAAAGTCAAAATGACCATTTTTTCTTAAAATCTCAATAACTCGGTCAAAAAAAATTGTACAGCAATGAACAACCACTCAAAATAAAGGAAAAAGATCCCGCTCTAAGATGCAAGTAACAAAAATATTTTATGATTTTTTTCACGCGAAATGCAACGCAACAAATTCGCATAAAAAAAGTTTCATTTTAACGGGTTAAGCTTTATTATTGTGTCACGTTGGTGAAAAAAAATAACTAAAATCGCTAAAAAGCGTTTGAAAGAAGAAGTTCCAAACTTTAAAACGCTTTTTGGATTTTGTTTCTACAATGATTTTTTGCTGAGTTGCAGCAGTTTGAAAATAGCCTAAATTTTCGGTATAAAAGTGTTCTCTATTTTTTTTAGTAGTGTATATACAGAGTGTTTGGTAAAGATTTATGCAATCTTTATAAACAGGTAGAGCGCATTAAACTGAACAGAAAAGTCCTTTACCGTTTTTCCATTTTCGCAATAGTTAACGAGTTATTGACTTGTAAAATTTGCTGTATTAGCCCGGCCTACCGGCAAATGCAAGCGCACCGAGCGCCTGGTCGTCCCCCCCAACAACGCTTGAGCCTCATTGCTAGGCGCGTGGAGGGAGTTGTTACAACAAGTGGCAACGGCTACGCACAAGCGACGCGTAACGCTGAATTCTTCCTTTGAGTTATGATGGTTCCTTACTTTTTTTAATGAAAATAAAATTTTTTAACGACAAAAAGTATGTGTCTATGTGTACATACATGGGTACAAAAAATATCAGTTCTAATGCTTAAAGAAGCGATTACTAAATTTATTTTTTTAATAAATAACCATTATTTTTAACCCTCGGAGAACACATAAGGTCAATTTGACCCTTACCTCGAATTTAATCGTAAATATCTTGAAAGCATTTTGAAAATTGGCGGGCCTGAGGCCTTCTACCTGTAGTTTGGGGTACTAACTATATGTTAAGATGCTCCTTTTGTACAGCGCAACACCTAATAGGTGTTGGGCATTATTCGAAGTCGGTGCAGGGTCATTCTGACCCTGTTGTGTACTAAGCACGGTTTTTCAATAGTGAGCACGATGGCATATAGTTTGCGGCCACGTATTCAGAATGCCTTAGTACGTGTCGAGCAAGAATATTTCGATG
The DNA here is from genome assembly GCF_013373865.1 of Monomorium pharaonis. Taxonomy (NCBI): domain Eukaryota; kingdom Metazoa; phylum Arthropoda; class Insecta; order Hymenoptera; family Formicidae; genus Monomorium; species Monomorium pharaonis. Next base: position 3,413,227 of record NC_050468.1, on the reverse strand, counting down.
GCAACAGTTCTTCTGAGGTGAATAATGTGTCAGTACAGTTAAACACTGACACGTCGTATTCAGATTATAGTGAAGCCGTCGCCGACAATAAATAAGTTAACTTTTACCACAAGTCATTTAAATAATAAAGTATTCACATATATGTAATAAGAAATACATTTTTCTAAAATTTTTTCACAAAAATGTTTGATTTTTTTACTTTAAAAATCACTTTCATTACTTAACAAAATAAATATTTTTTTTTTTAAGGTACACTAAAGCACAATTTTTTTCTTGATTCTACTACATTTCAAGAATATACACGTAAATTTTTAGCCAGAAATATTAAAAAATTTAAAAAATACAATTTTTTTCGTAAATTACGTTTTTCTTAAAAAAATAATTCTTTCGTGAATTTTTTAAAATATGTAAATAATTCCAACAGCACTTTTTATTTATATCAATTGATTTAACAATGTTTCAAGTACATCTGGAAATTTTTTCAAGCTGATCGCACTCGTCAATTTAAAATGGTGGACGATCAAATTGTGTGTAGGGTCAAATTGACCTACAGTGTTCTTCGTGATCGAAAAAATAGGTGTGTTCTCCGAGGGTTAATAAAAAATATTTTTTTGTTGATAGTCTTAGACGTTGTAAACTGTCATTATAAATTTTAAAAGAAGCTGTTATCATATGCTCGAAACAAAATTTATTCTTTTTTAAAAAACGGAAAATTTTATCGATTAAAATCGAATGACAACTAAATAAAATTTTTGTTTCAACTTTATATTCTTAATTAAAAATTAAATAACTAGGATATTTATATTTTTAATAAAATTATATGACGTACGCGTGCATAAGCAACGAGGATTGTGTAATGTAAATACCGTGCGGCGAAAAATAATTTTATAATTTCCATTCATCTTTTTCGTAAAAAAATGATAGAGCGCTATGATTTCCACAACACCTTGCGGTAGACAAGGATCACAAGAATTAATTTTATTAAAAATATAAATATTCTAGTTATTTACTTTTTTATTAAGAATATAAAGTTGAAACAGAAATTTTATTTGGTTGTCATTTCGATTTTAATCGATAAAATTTTCTAATGTTTTTTGAAGTATAAATTTTGTTTCGAGCATATGATAACTTCTTTTAAAATTTATAATGACAGTTTATAATGTTTAAGACTATCAAAAAATATTTTTGCTTCTTTATGCACTAGAACTGATTTTTTGTACACATGTATGTACAAGTACACACATACTTTTTGTCGTTAGAAAATGTTATTTTCGTTAAAAAAAGTAAGGGACTATCATAACTCGAAGGGAGAATCCAGCGTTACGCGTCGCTCGTGCGTAGCCATTGGCCATTTGTTGTAACAACTCCCCCCACGCGCCTAGCAGTGAGGCTCAAGCGTTGGCGGGGGGGGGGCGAGCGGGCGCTCGGCGCGCTTGCATTTACCTGTAGGCTGGGCTAATACAGCAAATTTTACAAGTCAATAACTTGTTAACTATTACAAAAAAAGAAAAACGGTAAGGGACTTTTCTGTTCAGTTTAATGCGCTCTACCTGTTTATAAAGATTGCATAAATCTTTACCAAACACCCTGTGTATTTATATATATATTAATTATCTAGAAATGGTTAATTTTTAAAAATCATTGTTATGTATTAAATAAGATTGGTTAAGTGGTGTGAGAGCGAATGGTTGTGTGACGGTGATTGTATGTGAATAGGGATAGTGTTAAGGGAATGCTGGATTGCCTCTCAAACTGATCAGTTCGATAATGTAGACTTATTCATGCACATCGTTAATGAGATGTCGTATGTATTTCTTTTATAGATTTGAAAATTCTTTTCTAGAATTAAAGTACACATATTAATATCAATCTGTGAATTGGACTTTATATCGAGAACAAAGAAAAATGTTTTCATATTGCTCTACTTAGGGTGCGTTTGGGGAGACGCTATTAGCGCTATCAGCATCAGTTTATCCTTGTTCTACTTTTAAAGAGTAATGGAGATGCTGATAACGTTAATAGCGTCTCCCCGAACGCACCCTTAATGTGCGTGAAATTAGCACCGCTATTTTTATAAAAATAAAAAATAAAAATTATGCTCAATTGCGCGAGGTTTACGCTACATTGTGAGCAAAAATTAGGGAAAATTCACACCTTGACAGAAAAGCAGAAAACCAATTAGAACTTTCGTTAATAGTCGATAGTTTCTGAACCAGAAAAACAAAGTGCACTGTTTGCTATCAGCACAAATTCTGCTTGGCTTCTGCTTTTCTGCCAAGATGTGAATTATCCCTTAGTTTCATATGTTAAAAAACCAAAGTGTAAAAATAAAATTGTTTTTTCGTCAGCACCGCTATTTTGACTTATTGACAAAATAAAAATTGTGATGAGTACAATATTATGTATTGCATATTGTGCCACAAAAATTTCAACCGTATTTCTTCAGTTTCCTTCCACAAAAAAAATAAAAAAATGTAGGCCTCGCTCAAGAGTGAACTGTCCTTAATATCGCTGCGTTGCAAAAATCTCCAGTTGTGCTGACTTGTGCTACACCAGAACAACTCGAATATATAAAGCACAAGTCAGCATAACTGGACATTTTTGCAACGCTGCGAGATTAAGGGTAGTTTACTCTTGAACGTTTGTTTTTGCGTTGAGATTTTTTGCCGGTAATGAGCGTTTGTAATTGTCGCCCACGCACGGAATTGAATATCAAAGTTCTGGCGTAGCACAAGTCAGCACAACTGGAGATTTTTGCAACGCAGCGATATTAAGGGCAATTTACTTAAGAGTGAGGCATACGATTTTTTATTTTCTTTTGTGAGGAAACTGAAAAAAACGGTTAAAATTTTTGCGGCGTAATATGCAACCTAGCTAGCCAGATCTGTTAAAATCACATTTTGTGAAAGCTTTACAGTAAGGATTGTTTCAATTTTTTGACAACAATTTTATGACAAATAGTTTTTTTTGTTTTATCTTCTAAAAGTTTCGAGCAAATTTACAACAAAAATTATCATTACATCATACTGTAAATAACAGAGAAAGACTTGTACATAAATATTACGTAGAGAAATCACAAGGTTTGCTCCGACACGGTAAAATGCAAAATTTACGTAAATAACAGAGCAAACTTGCCACGCGACATGACAATAAATTTACGGCAGGAACAGAAAAAAATCTTGTTAAGCACGGAATAACGGCAAATTAGTAGTAAGAACAAAGTAAAACTTGCCGAGCACACTTTTGCAGCAAAATTGCGACAAGGTGTGTCCGCAAACAGCTTAGCTTTTGCTGGTAAGACTTGTCACAAATAGTATGACGTATATTTTATGCAAATAACAGGATTGTATTATCGGGTTTTAACAAGAGTCACTTCATTTTTGGGCGGCTTCATTATCTACCCTTAGATGGCGCATTTCTCATGAAAAAGATTCACCTACTGGGTGAATAAAAGGGGCTCGTCGAAAACAAAGAACCAAGTACGATTGCACTATTCGCATATGATATTGGACTGATTAGTCCAATTATTCATTTTTGTCGATCTTAATTTCAACAAGGTTTGCTCTGTTTTTGTCACAAATTTGCTATCATATTGTGTACATCAAGGTTTGCCTTGTTCTTGCTACAAATTTGTTATGATTTACTAGTAAGTTTTACCTTGTTATTTGCATAAAAATGCGTCATACTAATTACGAAGTTTTGTCAGCAAAAGCTAAGCTTAATGCGGACACGCCTTGTAATTTTGCTGCAAAGGTTTGATCCAGTTTGCGTCATTTTGCTAGTAGATTCTGTTGCCAAAAAGGCAAAATGTGAAGCATCTTGTTATTGCAATCACTGTTAGCAAATATTCAGCAAAAATTTAGCAACATCTGTCATCAAAATACATGATAGTGAATTGTGAACAGATTTGTTGAAAGTATTGATGATAGATTGACGACAAACACCAAAGTTAGTGACAGATCTACTCTGATATTGATATCACCCAATTTGATATGAGGATTTGATGACAATTTTTGTTTGCAATTTGGGCGCATTCAAGTACACAATAGGCCATGGTTTTGCTTGTTTTCGCAAGAAATTATTAGCAGTCTGCTAACAATTTGGCAACAAATGGTTAGCTGGGTAATGTTGTATTCAGCACAATTTTTATTGTATTTTGTCAATAAGTTAAAATGACAGTGCTGGCAAAACAATTTTTTTATTTTTAACTTTTACTTTGTTTTTTAACATGTGGGACTAATTTTTGCGGCATAATGTAGCACATACCTAGCACAATTTTTTTTTTTTTTTTTTTTTTTATAAAAATAGCGGTGCTAACTTCACGCATATTGACTTTTCAAGCGTATGTAACTTAAATTTTCGTAGCGCAATTTCGTATCCATTAAATATCAAAATCTAATTTTTTGGAACTCAACATTGTTCTCGTCGTCTGCCAGTCTATAAATATGAATTTCGTAACTACAAACTGTAGATCTTTTATATTAAGCAAACGTTTTTACGATGTGACAGTGAAATAATTTTTTTCCATTTTTGATAGAATCTCCACCCCACAGATTGATAGTAATGCGTATATTTTCATTCTTAAAGATTTCCAAATCTATAAAAAAAATAAAAAGATATTGCGAAACAAAAATTACTGTCTTTTTGTCGGTAAAACAGACGACTGCGGGCTCTGGCAGACTAGTGCGATTTCCGTCGCGCGCGATATCCAATGGGCATACAGCAGAGATGAGCAGAAAAGCGGTCGCTCATTGGACATCACGCGTCGCGCGCGACAGAATTGCGCTGGTGTGCCGGAGCCATAAGTCGGTGTTTAAAGATGGTATCGATCATGTAATTTTTCCCCTAGGGCGAAAACGTGAAAAGTGAAGTTTCAAGTTACTATCTCTTTCTATTTAACACTAATAGAAAGAGATAGTTACATGAAACTTTTCACGTTTCCGTCCTAAGGAAAAAGTTACACGATTGCTGCCCTGGAATGGAAAAAAATAGAATGAAGAAGGAAAAGAGTAAAGTTGCTAATAAGGAATCGAAGGAAACGCGATAAGAGTAGGAGGAAAGAAGATAGGCAGAAGAATTTCGGGTATAGAAGTTTGGATGTATAGGCGAGCGCGGGAAAAATATATAAAGAGAGTTGAGAAGAAAGGGGTGAAGGGGGATAGAAGAAGGTTAGAGAAAGCGGCTCATAGAGAAGGTAGAAAGATGAGTTTAAAAAAAACGGAAGAGAAAGGATAATAAGACCAGAGAGAGTATAAAAGTGAGCAAGAGAGAGGAGAGGTTAGGTTAGGTTAGGTTAGGTTAGGTTAAGTTAGGTTGATATGTGAAGAACTTAAGGTGCAATTTCATGCGAGCGAAGCAAAGCTGGCTTTTACCCCCTCTCCATCCAATAAAAAGCAGCGTCGCTTAGCTATCGCTATTCGCCTCCTTCCTTTTCATGGAGCGAAGAAAAGCTGGCTTTTTGTCCCCACTCCTATCTTTTTATGGAGTATGTCTTCGCTGGCTTTCTATTTATTTACTGTGTATTTGTATCAATCAGCATTGCAATCAACAAGAACTTGTTTTTGTTCCGAACCTGTAATCAGAGTTGCAAATAATTAATTAAATATTTCAATTAATTACATTGAAATTGAAGAATTAAAAGTCAATTTTAAATTAAATCTTATTAAATTAAAAATTAAAATGTAAGTTACAATTACAAGAAAATTTAATTAAGAATTAAATTTCAATTTTTAATTAAATTTTGTTGTAATTAAAAATTTAATTTTAATTACCAATTAAATAAAGTTTAATTAAAAATTAAAATTTAATTCTTAATTAAACAAAATTTAATTAAAAATTAAAATTTAGTTTTTAATTAAATTTTGTTGTAATTGTGAATTACGTTTTAATTTTTAATTAAATAAGATTTAATTTAAAATTAAATTAATTAATTTTTAATTCTTCAATTTCAATGTAATTAATTGAAATATTTAATTAATTATTAGCAACGCTGCCTGTCGTGTCCCATTTTGACACTGTCATTGGCTACACGGAAAAAGGAATTATAATCTAATTCTTAATTTAATTTAATTACATTGAAAATTAAAATTTTATTCCCTGAGAGATATAATTATGAGAATTAGAATTTAATTATTGACTGAGTTTTATTTAATTAAGAATTACATTTCGATGATCAGTTAAATTTATTTCAATTAAGAATTACATTTATTTTAAATACATATTAAAAATTTTTAATTAAATTTTATTCCAATTCATAATTAAGTTTTAATTCTAAATTAAATACAAATTAATTAAGAATTAAAATTTTAGTCTCAATCAAATTTTATTTAATTAAAAATTAAGATTTAATGCTCAATTAAATCTTGTTGCAATTGAGAATTAAATTTCAATTCTCAATTAAATTTTGTTATAATTCAAAATTAAATTGTAATTCTCAATTTAACAAAATTTTAATGCTCAATTAAATTTTGTTGTAATTGAAAATTAAATTTTATTTCTCAATTTAAAAAAATTTAATTTTTAATTACAACAAAATTTAATTAAGAATTGAAATTTAATTCTTAATTAAATTTTATTTAATTAAGAATTGGAATTTAATTTTCAATTAAACTAAATTTAATTAAAATTTTTTATTTAATTCAATTATTAATCAATAATTAAATTATTTTGCAACTCTGCCTGTAATTAACCGCGTATAAAAATGGATTATAATCAGTATTATAGTCAGTACATCGCGTACGTCGAATATTACAGACGTACAGTGGCAGTTACAGTTGCTTCGCTGTAAAGTTCGACTGTGTCGAATTTTGAGCGTGCCTTCGCTGAGATGCGCTAAAACAGCCATTTTAACGAAAATCGATGGAGAAGGGGTAAAAGCCAGCTTTGCTTCGCTCGCATGAAATTGCACCTTTAGGGCGATAATTAGGCGGAAAAGAGAGAAGAGTATACATATACATATAGGAGCCAGAGGTAATATAGTTGTAGAATGTAGAGTATGTAGAATATGTAATAATGTAATAATGAATGAAAATGTTCTTAGGTAAGATTAAGGAATTTAGAGTAGAGGAAGGAATGGACTCAAATTGCATGTCCTAGGCGATGAAATTGAAAAGGAGAAAGAAATAGGAAAGGGCAGCAGAAAAGAGGTCAAGAATAGGAAACGACAACAAAGCAGAGCGTCTATACGAAGAAAGAGCAGAAAGGGCAAATAGAAGGAGACCTTGAATAACGAGTCAACGGAGAATTCTAGAAGAAATTATAGGAGATAATCTAGAAAGCAACAGTAAAGAAAGGTGTAGAGAAAAGAAAAAGAATTAGATTACCAGGACTGGTAGGATAGAGACTGTACAAGAGGGAAGAGGAAAATCCAAGGAATTTTAAAGAGGCGGAAGAAAAGTAGGATTACGACAGAGGATTAAATAGAGAAGAGTAAATTAAAGAACTTTCTAAACTGGAAACAAGATAAAGAAAAGGAAGGAAGGAGAGGAAATAGATTTTAGAAGCTTGAAAATGTAACGAAATTGTGGAAATAGATAACTAGGAAAAGAAAAGGAAAAGAGCAAATAAGAAACAATATAAGTAAAGAATGAAAATTTACTTGATGAAACTATATATTGGATGGAACAGATGAAGGAGAGAAAAGAGACAATAGGAAATATCGAGATAAAGGAACGATGGACATTATTTTATCTTAATCCACATTGTACAGAGGAAGAAATAAAAAAGAAAAAAAGATTTTCGCCCTTTTTATGGACTAGATTTGAAAGCAGCTTACAACGTAAGAAAAGAGAAAATTTTGGATGAATACTAGAAGAATTAGGAAGTATGAAGCAGGCGAGTGGAAGATTAAAACATACGAAGACACGAAGGTAACAGTAATAATACAAGAAGGATTGACAAAGTTTTTAGTACAACGAAGGGAGCAACAAAACAGTGAAATGGGTCCATTGCTTTTCAATTTGTATATAGCGGAGTTAGATAAGAGTACCCGCGGAATAGAAGATATATAATTAGGTTATGAGAGGATATGATCACTAGCGTAGACGGGCGATAGGATATTTTAAAAAATAAGAAAGATTTAACAGATATGATGGATACACTTAAAAAGGTTTTAAAATTTTAAAGAAAAAAAAAGAAAGCTTAATACGGAGAATGAAAGTAAAAGCGAAGATATTCAATAGAAATAGAAAGTTAGAAAAATGGACAAAGGAAGATAAGAATGGAAGAGGTAAGATTTAAATATCTTAGCGTTTAACAAGATAGGGGATTAGGCAAAGTATATAAAGGAGATTAAAAAAAAGGAAAAGTGGTAGCTAATAAGATATGAGGTCTAGGAAAAAGAGTGGGTAAAAATGATTTTAGGTAAAGATGGAAAATTAGAAATAGAAAGGAGGAAGAAAAAGAGGAATAAAGGTAATAGAAAGTAGAGGAAAAAGTTAGATGATATATAGTATAGTAATGGAATATAGTTATAAATTGAAAGAAAGAAGATTGTAAACAGAAAGATGGAAAGATAAGTAAAAGAAAAATGAGATAAAATCAGATTGTATTACAGGTAAGGTTTCCGCGAGAACGGAACGTGTTATGTTAAAACAAGGCCATACGACGGAGTGATTAGGATAGATGAATAGATGAATGGATGGATGAAGGAATGAGTGTTAGGAAAATCGTAAACAAAGTCCCCTTCTTGGCTAATGCTAAAGGAATAAAGATTCTATTTTATTACTAATTAAATAATAAAGTGGATAATATCAATATAGTTAAACTTACTATTGTTATGCTTATATTATACTAAAATAATTAATTTATCTACTATTTGTTATCTTTACATCTCATCATACTAATATATAAAAGCTGTATAATTTATAGTAATTTATACTAAAATTTTTTAAATAATTGAACACTATATACTACTTATATTTTTATCAGTATTACAGTAATAATAATAAAAATCACATTCATGACATAAATTTTTTTATAATATAATTATAACTGCAAATATCTTTTTTTCAGTGTAATTAATCTAATTTCTCAAATAAATAAATCACTTTTCTATCTTACAGAAAGTGTATTGTGGACATGAATATACAGCCAATAATCTCAAATTTGGTTTACATGTGGAACCTGAAAATAAGGTGATACGACAAAAATTAGATAGAGTGTATACTCAACGCATTAATAATCTTCCAACAGTGCCAAGTACTATTAAAGACGAAAAATTAACAAATCCATTTATGAGAGTGCACGAGTTGTCAGTTATGAAACACGCGCAACAAAATGATCCCATTCAGACAATGTCATATTTGAGACACGAAAAGGACAATTTTAAAGCTTAATTCTCAATAAGATGCTTTTCCTTCACATTTATCAAGTATTTACACATTATTGTACACAATATATAAATTTGAATTGTCAAAAGATACAAAATAGCCAAATGAATATAAAAATTTTATCATGCACATGTGTATATATTTTATTATAAAATATCTACATTTCCCTGTTCTTTTCTTATTCATATCTCTCTCTCCCTCCCTCCCTCACCTTCCCTCTTTTCTCTCATCACTCATTTTATTTTCTGAACTATAGTTATTACTTTTACTGCTTTTTCTAATTTTGCAACGCTGTAACTTACATAAAAATTTCTTATTTTGTTCATATTCTTTTTGTTGATATTCATCAATGTCAAAAGATATACTTAATTATTATGATACATTATGACTCAAAATACTCACAAATCAAATAACACAAGACTATCTAATGTCTGTAAAGTTTGTCCTCTATTATTACTATTGTACTATTCTTATAAAGCTGTGATCACATGTCATCAATTTTCTATAATATCCATTAATTTATCGCCATTAATATTCATTAATATCACACTAAATATTATGTTATATTTAATGGTATTTGACATGGTAAATCTTCAGTCTTCTTATTATATATTTGCATCTCTGCGACATATTTTTCCTTGGATCTCTCGTACATATCATAATATATCTGAAACCGTACAACCTGATGTACATTCAATGTATTCAACAAATGACAAATGGAAACAAAAGTTATGTCAAAGGCAATATTTATACGATACACAAGTTATATCTTACTTTTTTATCCTCAGAACTGAGAGATTTCCAAGTAGTTGCAAGTTGCCTGGTAAGTTCTTGTTTACTAGGCTCTGGTTCTCCAGCTAATCGTTCCATTACACGGGGCCTTTGCTCTTGACAAAATTGAAAGAAAGGATTAGCGGGTCTTTTCGGTGCATTTGGATCTGCTTTTGTCCCCTTTCTCTTCGTTCCCTTTCTAGGCTTCTCCTCCTTAGCACCATGAGAAATACCTTTTCCACTTTTCTCTGATTTTGGAGTCGTTTGAAATACACTGTTCTCTTCGAGTACACCCATCGGAGCTTCTCGCCAACGATCTCCATGTCGATCCAATCGATCGATTAAAAATCTACGATCAATATTACAAATAATGAAAATTTGAAATTTCACACATTGGACAATCTAACCTACAAAACTAACTTTTTTTCTTTCCTTGAACGTCGAAGAAGCTTCCTTACTTTCTGGATTCTGTAGACTAATCTTTCATTTTCCTATTGTTTAAAAAATACTATATAATTTGAAAAAAAAATCGTCGATAATTTTGTTCCAGGAGGTAGACTTAACCTGTTGTAAAATCTCGCATCTCTCCAACAGTAATTGATATTTTCTCTTGTAAATGTCAAGCTCTTCCGGTTCCATATCATATTCGGACTCATCGGACATCACAATCCTAAATGTACAACGAAACGTGTATGAGAAATAAGAACGAAAATAAAACAGTGAAAAAAATCATTAGCCACTTTAAAAATAAGGGCAAGAGTACAGCCTTCTGCATAAAGCTGGTCACACACACTTTCCGTAGAACGTAACAGTAAAGGGCCATCTACAATGGAGTGTTTTAAGGGCCATCTACAATGGAGTGTTTTAGTCGTAACAACGCTAATGCCCAGTCTACAATGAGTCGTTGGTCGTAAGAAATTTAACCAATCACAGTTGATCTTAGAGAAGAATAACCGAACATAATTGGTTAAATTTCTTACGACCAACGACCAACGACTCATTGTAGACTGGGCATAAATCTACGACCATGCTGTCAATAATATAAACGATGTAATAATAATATACAAGCCGCCTATCATAAAGAGGTGACTAAAAACTAACCCCGAACACCTGAACGATCATCGTAAGCACCCACTGAATTGGCTCAATGTTTGTTGTAGGCCGTAATTAGTAAAACAGTACGTAATGAAAATATTGTCTACAACTACTGCTACGGCCTACAACTCTCCATTGTAGATGGCCCTTTAGCCGTAACAGCACTAAAACTACGGCAATGCTGTCTAGAATAAAAACGACATAGCAATAACATACAAGCCGGCCATCAAAGAAAAGCGACCAAAAACTAATCCCGAATGCCCCAACGCTCATCGTAAGCACGCAATGAATTGGCTCAATGTCTGCTGTAGGCTGTAAACAGTAAAGCAATACGAAGTGGAGACATTTTCTACGACTACTGCTACGGCCTACGACTCTCCATTGTAGATGGTCCTTTACTGTTACGTTCTACGGAAAGTGTGTGTGACCAGCTTAAGGCCCTCACACATGAATTGACATAACCATAACGTAAGGTTTTGACGCGTCGGATTGGGCGACCATAACCGTAACCTGTCGTAACCGACTAATTCAAGTACCCCAGTTAGCCAGGCCTGTTAAAATCACATATCGTGAAAGCTTTACAGCAAGGATTGTTTCAATTTTGACAACAATTTTATGACAAGTAATTGTCTGTTGCTTTGTTTTCTAAAAGTTTTGAGCAAATTTACGGCAAAAGTTTTCATCACACGATGCTGCAAATAACAGAGAAAGACTTGTACATAAATATTACGTATAGAAATTACAAGATTTGTTCCGACACAATAAAATGCAAAATTTAAGCAAATAACAGAGCAAACCTTGCTACACGACATGACAATAAATTTATGGCAGAAACAGGAAATCTTGTTAAGCACAGAATAACGGCAAATTAGTAGCAAGAACAAAATAAAACTTGCCGAGCATACTTTCGCAACAAAATTGCGACAAGGTGTGTCCGTAAACAGCTTAGTTTTTGTTGGCAAGGCTTGTCGCAAATAGTATGACGCACATTTTATGTAAATAATAGGGTTGCATTATCGGGTTTTAAACTTTATTTCTGACTTTACTATCTATCTTGAGATGGCGCATTTCTCGTGAAAAAGATTTACCTACTGGATTAATAAAAGGGGCTCGTCGAGAACAGAGAACCAAGTACGATTGCACCATTCACATTTAATATTGGACTAATCAGTCTAATAATCATTTTTGTTGATTTAAATTTCGAAAATATTTGTCCTGTTCTTGCCACAAATTTGCTATCATATTGTGCATAACAAGGTTTGCCTTGTTTTTGCCACAAATTTGCTATCATGCTATGTTCAGCAAGGTTTGCTCTATTCTTGCCACAAATTTGCTATCATATTGTGTACAGCAAGGTTTGCCTTGTTCTTGCTGCAAATTTGTTGTTATGCTTTACTAGTAAATTTTACCCTGTTATTTGCATAAAATATGCGTCATACTATTTACAACAAGCCTTGCCAGCAAAAGCTAAGCTTAATGCGGACACACTTTGTCGTAATTTTGTTGCAAAGGTTTGCTCGAGTTTGCGGCAAACTTCGCGCAAAGTTTGCGTCATTTTGCTAGCTGGGACGTGATTGGTTGAAACCTTAGGGCCACCGCACAAACTCTTCCATAACGCGTTACGTTACGTTAAGTACTCCATACGAACCTAAGTTGTACTTAAAATTTAACTTAAATCAACGCACAAAGAAATCCTTAACGTAAGAACTTAAGAACTTACGTTAAAAGTTTCTTTGTGCGTTGATGTAAGTTTAATTTTAAGTACGAACTTAGGTTTATGGAGCACTTAACGTAACGTAACGTGTTACGAAAAAGCTTGTGCGGTGGCTCTTAAGGGCCATCTACAATGGAGTGTTTTAGCCGTAACAGCACTAAAACTACGGCAATGCTGTCTAGAATAAAAACGACGTAGCAATAACATACAAGCCGGCCATCAAAGAAAGGCGACCAAAAACTAATCCCGAATGCCCCAACGCTCATCGTAAGCACGCAATGAATTGGCTCAATGTCTGCTGTAGGCTGTAAACAGTAAAGCAATACAAAGTGGAGACATTTTCTACGACTACTGCTACGGCTTACGACTGTCCATTGTAGATGGCCCTTTACTGTTACGGTTATGTCAATTCATGTGTGAGGGCCTTTAAAGGCCATTGCATGTATTGGTATGTATACATACCATGGACAGTGTTACCAACTCCTAAAAAAAATAATCCGTTAGATTCGATTTAAAATACCGCTAGAAAACCGCCAGACAGAGAGAAGACTGATGACCGATTTCTTTACTTCCCGATAAGGTTATCTCAAGTTTAACCAATCACGTAGATGGATCTGGTAGTTTATCTCCTGGATAATTTTAACCGCAAGATAACTGGAGCTCGATTCTTGAATTCATTCGCAAGAAAACGTATGCGCAAATACCCGCTCTAACAGAAAAGTTGCAAGTTTATTGGTTAAAAGCCATACGATAGCCAATAAATTTTCAACCTTTCTGTAAGAACAGAATTTGCGAATACGTTTCTCTTGCAAATGAATTCAAGAATCGAGCCCCTGGACGTGAAGAAAATCCACGATAGCGTTTTCGATTTGTTGACTCGACCCGACTCCGGGTCAATGGTCTGTTCCTTTTATCTTCATTTCTTGCACAGTTTATCACTTTTTTTGCAGTGGAAAAGAACAAACCATTGACTCGGAGTCGGGTCGTCAGCAAATCGAAAACTATGGACGGAATTCATAGACCGATCTTAAGCTCAAGAATGGTCTTAAGTCTAGCTTCGAGCCGACTTGAGACTTAGGCCGGAATTCATAGTCGAATCTTATTCAAGTTCCAGTTTAAGTACGATCTTGAGACGTCAATGCTGTTATTTCATTGGTTAAGTAAGTCTCAAGTCGGCTCGAAGCTAGACTTAAGACAATGCTTGAGCTTAAGATCGGTCTATGAATCCCGTCCTTACTTAACCAATAAAATAACAGCATTGACGTCTCAAGATCGTGCTTAAGCTGGGACTTGAGTAAGATTCGAATATGAATACCGGCCTATGAGAGACGACACGGCTCGGTTTTAAGTGATTCTCAAACGCGATACGCCCTCTGTGGACATTGAAAATTGTGCACATGAACTAGCCAATGTGCACGTTTGGTAGAGCGGGTAATGGTATATCCACGCAACTTGCATAAGCGCATAAGCATATGTATAAGAAATTCGATTCGTCTGTTTTCTTATGTAAGTGCTTGTAGACCAATCAATTTTCTTAGCCCGGATCTACAATAGTGTAGTAAGCCTTAAGCCATAAGGAATTAACCAATTATATTCGATTATTCTTCTCATATTCGACTATAATTGGTCAATTTCTTATGGCATAAGGCTTACTACACCTATTGTAGATCCGGCCTTACGTATATGCTTATGTGCTTATGCAAGTTTGTGTGGATATACCATAACTCATATGTGCACAATTGTTGCGTTCCGTGCTATGTACACGAAGCGACAGCTATATGAGAATGAGTGAGAAGGTAATGAAAGCGAGCGAGATAACAACAAGAGAGTCTGGAGAGCGAGTGAAACAATAATAGGAATAGGCCCGAATTTATAGTCGTCGCACTTGGGATGTGTTCCGTTTCACGCATGAAGCGCATGGAAAACTTGAAGATCGTTCCGTTTCACTCCATGCGCAATTCATGCGCGCATGGGAATGGTCTCCCGCGCCCTACCACACAGCGCATGAGAACCAGCGACATATAGAATGGACTGAGCATTGCGATAGGTTAGCGCGCGCCTGCTTTAGGGTGACGTCCCATGGCGCGTATTGCGATACGCGCGTATCGGGCGTATCGAACTCTGCAACCAATCACAGACATTCCGCTGCTTTCAGTACGCCAAAATATGTCTCTTATGTCCCATGAAGCGGATTACGCGGAAGCGGAACGAGCGGATCACCAATCATGGGACTGTTTCAACGGAATTTTTGAAAAGGTTCTATTAGAACGATCCCGTGATTAGTGATCCGCTGATTCTGCTCCCGCGTAATCCGCTCCATGGGACATAAGAGCCACATTTCGGCGTATCGAACATACACACACACAAGCATGCGTGGCCATTTTTAACCTTTTCGTGCCCATAAGAAGTACACAAAAAGTGACAAAAAGGAGTACCACGCGTAGTACTCATAAATCTGAAGAGGTTATAGTAAAAAGAAGTAAATTATATACACCGTCCAGTGCACACGCCATGTAACATTATACGACTGTGCATATGTATGTGTGCGATCCGCTCGATTATGAATTTCCGCGGATCGTCAACGTATCAAAAACGGCGGATCGTCTGTCATTGGTCGAAATTTAATACGCCCGATACGCGCGTATCGCAATACGCGCCATGGGACGTCACCCTTAGAGTGAGAGGTACTACACCTGAGGCCTATGTTTGTCTCTTTTGCAAGCTTCTGATTTGTTATTTCGTCCCCCTCCATTCACGGAGGAGGACGAAATAATAAATCAGAAGCTTGCAAGAGAGACAAACATAGGCCTCAGGTGTAGTACCTCTCACTCTAAAGCAGGCGCGCGCTTGCCCATCGCAATGCTCAGTCCATTCTAAATGTCGATGATGAGAACGCATGAACTGTCTCAGCTCTCGAGGGCTGCGTTCCGTTTCAACACATGATGCGCATAATGCATCCCAGCAAACACAAAGTTACATGTAACGTGCCTGTTAGTTATAATTTCTCACTCAATAATGTAATTGTAATATAACACACGTGTTATTTGTACATGTAACTTTGTGTTTGCTGGGATTGTTCATCCTTGTTTAACGTTTGACAAACAACAAGGATGAACGATGCATCATGCGTATTATGCGTGAAACGGAACGCACCCCAGGGGCTCGATTCTTGAATTCATTTGCAAGAGAAACGTATTCGCAAATTCTGTTCTTACAGAAAAGTTGAAAATTTATTGGCTATCGTATGACTTTTAACCAATAAACTTGCAACTTTTCTGTTAGAGCGGGTATTTGCGCATACGTTTTCTTGCGAATGAATTCAAGAATCGAGCCCCAGGTGAGGCAGCTCATGCGATGTCTATGCGCGACAGCCATTTTGGTTTTGCGTATAGAGAAACGGAACGGACTCATGCGCTCATCCCCTACAGCATGAAATATTGCTGCAACGTTGCAGAAATATTATTTTGCAAGATTGGAATATTGCAGAAAATATTGCTGCAATATTGCAGCAATATTCCTATGTCCGCTCCAAAACAATATTGTGCAATATGTCTGCAATATTTCTGCAATATTCCCCGTAAGATTTCTGTAATATTTCAGCAATATTGCTGCAATATTTCTTGTAAGATTGCTGTAATATTTCTGAAACGTTAATGCGCAATATGAAGGAAATGTTGCAGGTGGTTAAATTAATCAAATAATATGTAAGATGTGTATTATACGAAAAACGGAAAATGAATTTATTGTCATACCGTTACGGCACAATAATTAAAAAAAATTATTAATTAAAAAAGTAAATAATTAAATTAATATACACCAACGGATATCGAATATCGTTTCATTCTAGATTTAAGTAAGCATTAAAATGAAGCAAGTCCAGAAAATGCCCATCCTGATCAATTTATATGCTAGAATTACACATGCATGTATGGTTCACACATGTTTAATTAATGTATTATATATATAAGTCAGAGTGAACATCTTCTGGACTTGCTTCACTCAATCTAGTATGGGACGCAACGCTGTCGTGATTACAGAATTTGTTGCACATCTATGTATCTTTTAGCTCTAATCTTACATAAAAATTTAAAATAAAAATATCCTGCTCTATTTTTTTATTTGTCCCTTAAAACTATGTAAAATATTACTTATTGTTAATTCTAGATTAAGAAATACGGATTATACGGAAATAAATTTTGCACGGTTGCAATATAATATTGCCACAATATTGTGCAATATCTGTTAGGAAATATTACATTTGTAATATTGCTACAATATTGCACAACATCTGCTAAGAAATATTACATTTGTAATATTGCTGCAATATTGTGCAACATCTGCTAGGGAATATTATATTTGTAATATTGCTACAATATTTCTGCAATATTGGTTATATTATGCACTATTGCAATATTTCTGCAACGTTGCAGCAATATTTCATGCTATAGGGGGGTGCACTGAGTGCCAAGTGCCAAGGGTGCGTTCCGTTTCACGCATATACCGCATGAGACGACAACGCATGAGCGCATGAGTCCGTTCCGTTTCTCTATGCGCAAAACTAAAATGGCTGTCGCGCATAGACATCGCATGAGCTGCCTCACCCACAGAGTGCATTCCGTTTCACACATAGATCGCATGAGACGACAACGCATCGCATCCCCTACAGCATGAAATATTGCTGCAACGTTGCAGAAATATTGCAATAGTGCATAATATAACCAATATTGCAGAAATATTGTAGCAGTATTACAAATATAATATTCCCTAGCAGATGTTGCACAATATTGCAGCAATATTACAAATGTAATATTTCTTAGCAGATGTTGTGCAATATTGTAGCAATATTACAAATGTAATATTTCCTAACAGATATTGCACAATATTGTGGCAATATTATATTGCAACCGTGCAAAATTTATTTCCGTATAATCCGTATTTCTTAATCTAGAACTAACAATAAGTAATATTTTACATAGTTTTAAGGGACAAATAAAAAAATAGAGCAGGATATTTTTATTTTAAATTTTTATGTAAGATTAGAGCTAAAAGATACATAGATGTGCAACAAATTTTGTAATCACGACAGCGTTGCGTCCCATACTAGATTGAGTGAAGCAAGTCCAGAAGATGTTCACTCTTATATATATAATACATTAATTAAACATGTGTGAACCATACATGCATGTGTAATTCTAGCGTATAAATTGATCAGGATGGGCATTTTCTGGACTTGCTTCATTTTAATGCTTACTTAAATCTAGAATGGAACGATATTCGATATCCGTTGGTGTATGTTAATTTAATTAATTACTTTTTTAATTAATAATTTTTTAAATTATTGTGCCGTAACGGTATGACAATAAATTCATTTTCCGTTTTTCGTATAATACACATCTTACATATTATTTGATTAATTTAACCACCTGCAACATTTCCTTCATATTGCGCATTAACGTTTCAGAAATATTACAGCAATCTTACAAGAAATATTGCAGCAATATTGCTGAAATATTACAAAAATCTTACGGGGAATATTGCAGAAATATTGCAGACATATTGCACAATATTGTTTTGGAGCGGACATAGGAATATTGCTGCAATATTGCAGCAATATTTTCTGCAATATTCCAATCTTGCAAAATAATATTTCTGCAACGTTGCAGCAATATTTTATGCTGTAGGGGCCGCCATTTGTTGATTTTCGTCCGTTTTACGTTCCGTATGTATTTTTGATTTCTAATCTAATTTATCGTATATTTCATGATCCAAAACAAATATAACCAAGAAATTAAAATTATAAAACGACGAAAGAACGAAAAAAATTTTTATATATCTTGGTCGACAAAACAAAGAATATAAAAGAAAATAATTAATAAATTTAAAAAATTGCTTATTTATTCTAAATATATTCGGCTGAATATATATAATAATAAGGTAAGTCATTACGTCGTATAAATTAAAAATATATTATTGAAATTTTGTAATTCTAAAGCTAGAACATAAATTTTCTTATCTTTATTTTGTAATAATAGTCTAAAATGCCAAATATTTAAACGTTTATTGTAATTCAATTTAAACAGTTATCCATTTGTTGTTGTCACTTTATTTTTTATATTCCAAAGGTTAACTATTCTGAAAAAGAAAAACTTCTACTCATATCTTTAGTTGAGCAACTTAATGATATTATTGAAAATCCTATGACCGATAATGCAAGCAGGCTAGAAAAAAAGAATGCATGGATAATAGTTGCAGAACAGTATGCAGAAAATTCATACAATTATGGAATATCAGTTAGTCGAACTTCGGACCAACTAAGAAAATGTTGGGAAAATTTAAAGCACAGGTACCTAAAATTATGCAAATGTATAAAAATTATTTGAATAATTTACTTATATACAGGGTGTCCCAGAACATGTTGGCCAACGCTCATACAGAGGTAGAAAGGAAAATTAATATCTCGATTATTGGCGGACCAAACCTAAAACAATATTGGATTTTTATGTTTATTTCGATCCCTTCTACATTTGTATGAGCGTTAGCCAACATGCTCTAGGACACCCTGTGTGTATATATATATATAATATATATATATACACAAACTATTAATTTTTTGTTAAATACAATTTATATAATGTTTTAATTATTACTTATTGATATTTTATTTTATTTAAACTTGGGCCCGTATTCAGAACGCGTTAACAAAAATTTTAGGTCTTTTTGCATGCTTTTATTTCTCATATTTGATGCTTTATCTAAAATATATCAAACCTATCATACCATGTACACGTGTGTTTAAGTTTCTTAATTATTCACTAAAAATAATTTGTATACCTGTGACTTATCGTTCAAGTGCAGAAAAGCTGATTCAAGGGAAAAGCAATATTTGAGAGTGAGTCCCAGATGCGCACAGTAATAAACGGACACAGCAAGCTGAGTGAAACGGATATACCCACACAGCACACTTTATCTTGAGGATATCCCAAATTATCCCAGACAGACGAAGGCGATCCCACGGATATCTCAATGAGTAGCTCCCGGGATATCCTACAAAAATATCTTAAAATATCGTAAAATATCTTAAGATATCATATGATATCTTATTAATATATTTCGATATCCCCCAAAAATATCTTAAAATATTATAAGATATTGTAAGATATTCATTAATATCTTACGATATCCTATTACATCCAAATAATATCCCATCATATCTTTTTTATCTCTACAATTAATGGAGCATAAATGAAGTGTAAAGGGAAAGTTAATTATAATGTAACAAAAGAGTGACAGAAGTGTAAATTAAATCTTTAAGAAACGTAGATTAAAACGTCAGAACATAAAAAAAATACACTTATGGAAACAATGTGAGTAGTTAAGACTAAGACAGTTCTAACTACGGGGCTCCGAGGAAAGTGCGGGTGTGCGGGGGGTACCGGTAGGCGCGGGGGTATGCTGAAAATTGCTGACGCGGTATTTTCGGGTCCGCGACCCGGAGGGGGAGAGGGGGAATCGGAATCCGCGACCGCCGCCGCCGCCGCCGCCGCCGCCGCCCGCCGCCCGCCGCCCGCCGCCCATCGCCCATCGCCAAGTGCATGAGAATACGTACGTGATGGGTGGAAGCGAGAGAACGCGATGTGCAGTATGCGATAGGTAGTATACAATGTGTGTGTGTGTGTGTGTGTGTGTGTGTTTGTGTGTGTGTGTGTGTGTGTGTGTGTGAGTGAGAGCGTCAAGAGATGAGAGCAAGAGAACGCGATGGATAATATCATGCAATAAGTGTGAGTGAGAGAGCGTGTGATAAGTGCGAGTGAGAGAGCGTGCGAGAATATGTATGTAACGGGTGCGAGCGAGAGCGTGCAATGAGTGCGAGTGAGAGCGATAGCATACAAAGTATAAGAAAATGACGATACATTGTGGAAAACGGGAGCAAGAGAACGTGAGTATAAGAGAGAATATGAAAGAGAGAAGACAAGTGTATGAAAGAGCGAGAGAGCGGGAGCGCACGGGAATATAAAAGAAAGAGGGAGAGGTGTGAGAGTTAGAGCGAGAGCGCGCAAAGTACGATAGAGAATGGTGATTTTATAATAATTATTTAAAGAGCGCAATAACGGAATGAAGAACAATACGCGTACATAAAAGTAATCTAAACTATTTATCGAGAATTGAAGTGTGAGTGAAAGAGCGTGCGGGAATATGTATGTAACGGGTTTGAGCGAAAACGTGTGATGAGTGTGAGTGAGAGATCTTGCAGGAATATGTATGTAACGGGTGGGTGAGAGAACATGCGATGAGTGCAAGTGAGAGCGATAGCATACAAAGTATAAGAGAACAACGATAATATTGTAAAGAACGCAAGCAAAAGAACGTGAGTATAAGAGAAAATATGAAAAAGAGAAGACAAGTGTATGAAAGAGCGAGAGAGCAGAAGCGCACGGGAATACAAGAGAAAGAGGGAGAGGATAGTATGATGTGTGAGAGTTAGAGCGAGAGCGCGCAAAGTACGATAGAAAATGATGATTTTATAATAATTATTTAAAGAGCGGAATAACGAGATGAAAAACAATACGCGTACATGAAAATAATAAATCTAAACTATTTATCGAGGAATGAAGTAATCACTCACCGGAAAAGCAGCCCCATGCCTCAGCCCAGGAACTAGTCCGTAAAAGAACAAAAACTACACTAAACTATCACTACATTACTAACTATTACTACACTGAAACTATCACTACTAAAAACTACTAAAACTACTAAAACTACTATCAATTAATACTATAATTATAAAAATAATGTTAGAGGAGGAAGTCACTCCTCCCCCTCTTCGGGGGAGTCATTATCTCCCTCGTCCTCCTCCTCCTCCTCAAAGTCTGATACCCCCCATGTAGTCCATATTGGGGACTGCAAGGGGTTGGAGGACCTCGCGGGGGTCACTGTCACTGTCACCGTCACTGTCACGGTCACTGTCACGGTCACCGTCACGGTCACCGTCACGGTCACTGTCACCGTCACTGTCACCGTCACTGTCACCGTCACTGTCACCGTCACTGTCACTCTCTTCTCGATCGGAGACTTCGCGAAGGTCTATAAATTCACCCACTACTTCCCCCGCATCTTCATCAGCGTCTACAATTGTCAAAATGCCCGGAATGGGCGATGCGGGGGGTGATGGAATATATACATGCATGATATAAGTACACGACGCGATGCACACCGTAAAAAACAGTGGACGACTAACATAGAGAACTGAGAAGACAGCACGGCATCGGCAGTCGCAAGAAAGCTTAAAAGAGCTGACATATCAAAATGATAGGCTTCAGAGAAAACGGGATCACATATCTCAATCATGACCGATAACCCGTCTTAATCTTTTATACCTGCATGCACCTTAACGAAGGACCACGTTTACGAATACGAATATGTCTATGAAACTAGATTGCATAGTATTGAACTGGACGCTAACATAGAGAACTGAGAAGACAGCCCGACAGTTGTGCACCTTAACGAAGGACTACCAAGCAATTCACAATATCGAATAGAAAATTAATAGTTTTGCAACCCTTTCTTATTCATTCTCATTCTCTCTCACCATCATGCGATCTTTATTTTACATACGGTTAGATAGAAGTATGAGATGATGGCATGATAGAGAACTCGAGTAAGAGAACGTGGCTAAGAGAAAACATGAATAAATATGGTTTTATTTTATTTCCGTTGATGCGAGGGCGTGACATCATGCAGATCGAAGTGGTCTTGCGGCACATTACTTTCATTTTCAGATTATATTTTATAAACATTACAGATTTTATTAAACATTTACAAGGAAAAGCAAAGAAAACACTTTATTTTTGAAAAAATTAATCGTTTGAATGTTACATCGAACGGTTGATTGGGAGGAGATCACGTTTTGCAGGCACGTTTGTCACCATGGAACAGCTGAGCAAGGAGAAGGAAATCGCCCCTCCGAGGTCTGCGTTCGCCAGCATCACCATGATGCTCTTTCCCTCTTATGTACTGCGGTTTTCATGATTTCTCTTACACTCGTTCGTACATGGTCATCTCCGTCGACTTACATGTTATCTCTCACTTCCACCCGTACGCAATGTCTCCAACCGTACGCTCATTATCATTCCGGCTCTCTCATCCACTGTATTTTTCATATGCGATCACCTATTAACATACATGTGTTTCCATCCATCACACCTTATCTATGTACCTCCTACTCAGTCCTACATGTGCCCTTTTACCTCTAAAGGAACAAGAATTATGGAAAACAATTTCAAAAAAATTAAATTGAATTCAGAAAAATGTGTATGATTCATCAAAGATATAGTCTTATAGTATACTCTTATGCTACCTAGTAAGAGATATAGTCTTAATAAATTTATATCAGTCAAAGTAAAGAGCACATTAAACATGAATCGAACGTATTATACATCAATCAAATACATCCACCAACCGCTAAAGAAGCATAGAAGAGAGAAAATAAACTAAATAATTATTTATAATTATTTTCATTTATTTGTCATGCAAAGCGTTATACAAAATATTATAATATAAAGCGTAAGCAATTATTTACTTCTATGAGACAAGTTTTATCATATTTTTTATGCAATAATTTTACAGCATCGCTTTTATGAAATTATTCGTTTGACATTGCAGCGAACAGCTGATTGGAAGAAGATCACGTTTCGCAAGCACGTTACGTTCCGGTAAAAAGAATAGTCGCTTGATAAATTTTATTGAACTATATCAAACATCAAACATTAAACCACCATTATACATCTATGTTTGCTTTTCAATGCATTCTTGTTCTCTCTCTCTTTCTCCCATTCGTTACGTTCATACACGATCATCTTCGTCAACTTACATGATATCTATCGTTCTAAAGCTGGTCACACACACTTTCCGTAGAACGTAACAGTAAGATTTCGACATGTTGGATTGGGCGACCGTAACAGTAAGCGACTAAATCAAGTACGTGATTGGTCAAAACCTTACTGTTACGTTCTACGGAAAGTGTGTGTGACCCGCTTAACCCGTACGCAATGTCTCCGACCGTACACTCATACAATCCTATCATTCTAACTCTCTTTCATCCGTTGCATTCACTCTTTATCTATGTACTCAACCCTCCTCCTCCTCCTCAGTCCTGCACAAACCATATTACCGCTAAGGGAACAAAGATGGTGAAAAACAATCTCAAAAAATAATTTATAATTTATAAATATTTTGAAAAACATGCAACATGTAACTTATATCCCTTACAAGAATTTATCTCAGTCAAAATAAAGAGCACACGAATCAAACATATAATATATCAATCAAATCACATTATATCATACATATCAAACCACGTTGTATATCTATTGAACTGTTATCATTGTGGATCAGTACAGCCAATTATAAGCGGACTGTGCTGAGTCGATGTGCGAGCAAAATTCAAGAACTATCGATACCAGCGGTCCTAGCACATCTTCGGTTTGAAATTACATGCAAACGTTTAAAAAAAAAATGAATGCAATACGAATTGTAAAGAATAAAATTGTAAAAAAGCAATAATGTATTAGATTATTACATAAACCGATACAATATAAACAACAAACCGATACAATGTATTAATATTACATAACCGATATAATATAAACGTTAATGAGAAAATTTCTCTATACTAAACACATCCAGTGCTACCGCATCATCAATATCCTCCTCATTGTTCAAAAATATCTCTACACACACTCTACAATCTTGCGCAGGTTTAACTTCAATCAGTTTTTTGTCACAGAAAGAACACTCTATCACAGTTGCCAATGGATCATCCTGCGATAATTTGCTTCTAAATCCATGTGATTCTGGAGTTCGATACCAGCTTCTGAATCTTCCCGGCCGATAGCATCTAAAACATTGGCGTCTCCAAGGAAATTCAGTCTCAATGAAGCATCTTTCCATGGGCTTTATGCATACCCGTCAAGATATTTGCATATCTTTCAGGATAGTCTTCTGGGCGCACCCCATCAAATTGTCTCACCTCTTCAGGGGACTTGTTCAAGGGAATCTTTATCTATAAACATTATCTATTAAACTCTCTCTATATATTTATTTTAATGTCTTAAAGTCTACTTTATTTTGTATTGTAAAATTACCTTTATTTTCTCAATCGTTGACTAAACTTCTTAGATTTGCACTGTTCTTGTAATCTCTCACTCGCTAACTTCTCAGACTTGTACTGGACGTTTGACGTGAAACAGCGGACCACTTCATTTTATATCATGAAAATACATGTCTCTTACATATGAAATAATTTAGACTCAGCTTCTGACGTGGAATTTTTTTATCTGGTGATCACCAGTTAAATATATTAAATACATTTTGTAATACAATTCTTAACATGTTTTTTCATATAGCGTATCACCGACGTCATATAATATTATTTTATACTGAAATTATTCGTTTGACATTGCAGCGAACAGCTGATTGGAAGAAGATCACGTTTCGCAAGCACGTTCCGCGGAGAACACCTGAGAGTGTCCATGTGAGACGCGTTTGACTGACGCGGGGAGCGCGGAGTTGAGCGTAAAAAGAATAGCCGCTTGATAAATTTTATTGAACTACATCAAACATCAAACATTAAACCACCATCATACATCTACGTTTGCTTTTCAATTTATTCTTGTTTTCTCTCTTTCTCTCATTCGTTACATTCATACATGGTCATCTCCATCGACTTACATACATGATATCTATCGCTCTCACCCATACGCGATGTTTCCAACCGTACGCTCATACAGTCTTATCATTCAAACTCTCGCTCTCTCTCTCTCTTTCATCCATTGCATTCACTCTTTATCTCTCAGTCCTACACAAACCATATTACCTGCTAAGAAAACAAAGATGGTGAAAAACAATCTCTAAAAATTATTTATAAATTGTATTCTGAAAAACACGTATAATTTATTATCCCTTACATTATTATGCTATATGAATTTATCTCAGTCAAAATAAAGAGCATATAAATCGAACATATTGTACACCAATCAAATCACATTATACATATCAAACCACGTCGTATATCTATTGTATCTATTGAACCGTTATCAAACCGCATGGTATCGAACTACTATTGAACCGCTATCGAACCGTTATCTTTGTGGATCAGTACAGACAATTATAAGCGGACTGTGCAGATTCGATGTGCAAGCAAAATTCGGGAACTATTGATACCAGTGGTTCTAGCACATCTTTGTGTGAAATTACATGTATTACGTTCAAAAAATCTGAACGCAATACAAATTGCAAAGAACACCAATACGAACGGCTAAAAATTTATTATCGAGTTGAAGGCAGTTTGCGTTATCAACTGTACTTTACTTCTGAAGTGCTCCTGTAATTAAGGACATATTTTGATTACTTTTAAATCGTCTAAAATTTTTATAACTATCACAATCGAATGTGTATCGAATCACTTCATCTATCAAATTGTAAAGAACACCAATACGAACGGCTAAAAATTTATTATCGAGTTGAAGGCAGTTTGCATTATCAACTGTACTTTACTTCTGAAGTGCTCCTGTAATTAAGGACATATTTTGGTAACTTTTAAATCGTCTAAAATTTTTATAACTACCACAATCGAATGTGTATCGAATCACTTCATCTATTATCTATCAAACATATATCGAACCACTATTATACAGCTATTGAAGCCGTTATCAGATCCTTTTGTACAGCTACTGAACCGATATCAGACCGTATCGTACAGCTACAGAACCGATATCAAACCGTATCGTACAGCTATTGAACCGTTATCAAACCGTTTTGTATAGCTACTGAACCGATATCAGACCGTATCGTACAGCTACAGAACCGATATCAGACCGTATCGTACAGCTATTGAACCGTTATCAGACCGTTTTGTATAGCTACTGAACCGATATCAGACCGTATCGTACAGCTACAGAACCGATATCAGACCGTTTTGTACAGCTACTAAACCGATATCAGACCGTTTTGTACAGCTACTGAACCGATATCAGTCTACATCGTTAAATTTTTAACGAATAGATCCCACAGACTTCCCGATATAAAGAAACATAAAATAGTCCGGGGTGCAGGGGCTTCGTCCATCTTACTTGTAATCGATTAAATAACTGCATGTTTTTGCAATGGTTAATGTCAGAGAAAGTTGACGAGTTGAGAACGTATAAGTATTGTACAATACTTATACGTTCTCAAGGAGGAGCACTTCAGAAGTAAAGTACAGTTGATAATGCAAACTGCCTTCAACTCGATAATAAATTTTTAGCCGTTCGTATTGGTGTTCTTTACAATTTGATAGATGAAGTGATTCGATACACATTCGATTGTGATAGTTATAAAAATTTTAGACGATTTAAAAGTTATCAAAATATGTCCTTAATTACAGGAGCACTTCAGAAGTAAAGTACAGTTGATAACGCAAACTGCCTTCAACTCGATAATAAATTTTTGGCCGTTCGTATTGGTGTTCTTTGCAATTTGTATTGCATTCAGATTTTTTGAACGTAATACATGTAATTTCACACAAAGATGTGCTAGAACCACTGGTATCAATAGTTCCCGAATTTTGCTTGCACATCGAATCTGCACAGTCCGCTTATAATTGTCTGTACTGATCCACAAAGATAACGGTTCGATAGCGGTTCAATAGTAGTTCGATACCATGCGGTTTGATAACGGTTCAATAGATACAATAGATATACGACGTGGTTTGATATGTATAATGTGATTTGATTGGTGTACAATATGTTCGATTTATATGCTCTTTATTTTGACTGAGATAAATTCATATAGCATAATAATGTAAGGGATAATAAATTATACGTGTTTTTCAGAATACAATTTATAAATAATTTTTAGAGATTGTTTTTCACCATCTTTGTTTTCTTAGCAGGTAATATGGTTTGTGTAGGACTGAGAGATAAAGAGTGAATGCAATGGATGAAAGAGAGAGAGAGAGCGAGAGTTTGAATGATAAGACTGTATGAGCGTACGGTTGGAAACATCGCGTATGGGTGAGAGCGATAGATATCATGTATGTAAGTCGATGGAGATGACCATGTATGAATGTAACGAATGAGAGAAAGAGAGAAAACAAGAATAAATTGAAAAGCAAACGTAGATGTATGATGGTGGTTTAATGTTTGATGTTTGATGTAGTTCAATAAAATTTATCAAGCGGCTATTCTTTTTACGCTCAACTCCGCGCTCCCCGCGTCAGTCAAACGCGTCTCACATGGACACTCTCAGGTGTTCTCCGCGGAACGTGCTTGCGAAACGTGATCTTCTTCCAATCAGCTGTTCGCTGCAATGTCAAACGAATAATTTCAGTATAAAATAATATTATATGACGTCGGTGATACGCTATATGAAAAAACATGTTAAGAATTGTATTACAAAATGTATTTAATATATTTAACTGGTGATCACCAGATAAAAAAATTCCACGTCAGAAGCTGAGTCTAAATTATTTCATATGTAAGAGACATGTATTTTCATGATATAAAATGAAGTGGTCCGCTGTTTCACGTCAAACGTCCAGTACAAGTCTGAGAAGTTAGCGAGTGAGAGATTACAAGAACAGTGCAAATCTAAGAAGTTTAGTCAACGATTGAGAAAATAAAGGTAATTTTACAATACAAAATAAAGTAGACTTTAAGACATTAAAATAAATATATAGAGAGAGTTTAATAGATAATGTTTATAGATGAAGATTCCCTTGAACAAGTCCCCTGAAGAGGTGAGACAATTTGATGGGGTGCGCCCAGAAGACTATCCTGAAAGATATGCAAATATCTTGACGGGTATGCATAAAGCCGATGGAAAGATGCTTCATTGAGACTGAATTTCCTTGGAGACGCCAATGTTTTAGATGCTATCGGCCGGGAAGATTCAGAAGCTGGTATCGAACTCCAGAATCACATGGATTTAGAAGCAAATTATCGCAGGATGATCCATTGGCAACTGTGATAGAGTGTTCTTTCTGTGACAAAAAACTGATTGAAGTTAAACCTGCGCAAGATTGTAGAGTGTGTGTAGAGATATTTTTGAACAATGAGGAGGATATTGATGATGCGGTAGCACTGGATGTGTTTAGTATAGAGAAATTTTCTCATTAACGTTTATATTATATCGGTTATGTAATATTAATACATTGTATCGGTTTGTTGTTTATATTGTATCGGTTTATGTAATAATCTAATACATTATTGCTTTTTTACAATTTTATTCTTTACAATTCGTATTGCATTCATTTTTTTTTTAAACGTTTGCATGTAATTTCAAACCGAAGATGTGCTAGGACCGCTGGTATCGATAGTTCTTGAATTTTGCTCGCACATCGACTCAGCACAGTCCGCTTATAATTGGCTGTACTGATCCACAATGATAACAGTTCAATAGATATACAACGTGGTTTGATATGTATGATATAATGTGATTTGATTGATATATTATATGTTTGATTCGTGTGCTCTTTATTTTGACTGAGATAAATTCTTGTAAGGGATATAAGTTACATGTTGCATGTTTTTCAAAATATTTATAAATTATAAATTATTTTTTGAGATTGTTTTTCACCATCTTTGTTCCCTTAGCGGTAATATGGTTTGTGCAGGACTGAGGAGGAGGAGGAGGGTTGAGTACATAGATAAAGAGTGAATGCAACGGATGAAAGAGAGTTAGAATGATAGGATTGTATGAGTGTACGGTCGGAGACATTGCGTACGGGTTAAGCGGGTCACACACACTTTCCGTAGAACGTAACAGTAAGGTTTTGACCAATCACGTACTTGATTTAGTCGCTTACTGTTACGGTCGCCCAATCCAACATGTCGAAATCTTACTGTTACGTTCTACGGAAAGTGTGTGTGACCAGCTTTAGAACGATAGATATCATGTAAGTTGACGAAGATGATCGTGTATGAACGTAACGAATGGGAGAAAGAGAGAGAGAACAAGAATGCATTGAAAAGCAAACATAGATGTATAATGGTGGTTTAATGTTTGATGTTTGATATAGTTCAATAAAATTTATCAAGCGACTATTCTTTTTACCGGAACGTAACGTGCTTGCGAAACGTGATCTTCTTCCAATCAGCTGTTCGCTGCAATGTCAAACGAATAATTTCATAAAAGCGATGCTGTAAAATTATTGCATAAAAAATATGATAAAACTTGTCTCATAGAAGTAAATAATTGCTTACGCTTTATATTATAATATTTTGTATAACGCTTTGCATGACAAATAAATGAAAATAATTATAAATAATTATTTAGTTTATTTTCTCTCTTCTATGCTTCTTTAGCGGTTGGTGGATGTATTTGATTGATGTATAATACGTTCGATTCATGTTTAATGTGCTCTTTACTTTGACTGATATAAATTTATTAAGACTATATCTCTTACTAGGTAGCATAAGAGTATACTATAAGACTATATCTTTGATGAATCATACACATTTTTCTGAATTCAATTTAATTTTTTTGAAATTGTTTTCCATAATTCTTGTTCCTTTAGAGGTAAAAGGGCACATGTAGGACTGAGTAGGAGGTACATAGATAAGGTGTGATGGATGGAAACACATGTATGTTAATAGGTGATCGCATATGAAAAATACAGTGGATGAGAGAGCCGGAATGATAATGAGCGTACGGTTGGAGACATTGCGTACGGGTGGAAGTGAGAGATAACATGTAAGTCGACGGAGATGACCATGTACGAACGAGTGTAAGAGAAATCATGAAAACCGCAGTACATAAGAGGGAAAGAGCATCATGGTGATGCTGGCGAACGCAGACCTCGGAGGGGCGATTTCCTTCTCCTTGCTCAGCTGTTCCATGGTGACAAACGTGCCTGCAAAACGTGATCTCCTCCCAATCAACCGTTCGATGTAACATTCAAACGATTAATTTTTTCAAAAATAAAGTGTTTTCTTTGCTTTTCCTTGTAAATGTTTAATAAAATCTGTAATGTTTATAAAATATAATCTGAAAATGAAAGTAATGTGCCGCAAGACCACTTCGATCTGTATGATGTCACGCCCTCGCATCAACGGAAATAAAATAAAACCATATTTATTCATGTTTTCTCTTAGCCACGTTCTCTTACTCGAGTTCTCTATCATGCCATCATCTCATACTTCTATCTAACCGTATGTAAAATAAAGATCGCATGATGGTGAGAGAGAATGAGAATGAATAAGAAAGGGTTGCAAAACTATTAATTTTCTATTCGATATTGTGAATTGCTTGGTAGTCCTTCGTTAAGGTGCACAACTGTCGGGCTGTCTTCTCAGTTCTCTATGTTAGCGTCCAGTTCAATACTATGCAATCTAGTTTCATAGACATATTCGTATTCGTAAACGTGGTCCTTCGTTAAGGTGCATGCAGGTATAAAAGATTAAGACGGGTTATCGGTCATGATTGAGATATGTGATCCCGTTTTCTCTGAAGCCTATCATTTTGATATGTCAGCTCTTTTAAGCTTTCTTGCGACTGCCGATGCCGTGCTGTCTTCTCAGTTCTCTATGTTAGTCGTCCACTGTTTTTTACGGTGTGCATCGCGTCGTGTACTTATATCATGCATGTATATATTCCATCACCCCCCGCATCGCCCATTCCGGGCATTTTGACAATTGTAGACGCTGATGAAGATGCGGGGGAAGTAGTGGGTGAATTTATAGACCTTCGCGAAGTCTCCGATCGAGAAGAGAGTGACAGTGACGGTGACAGTGACGGTGACAGTGACGGTGACAGTGACGGTGACAGTGACCGTGACGGTGACCGTGACGGTGACCGTGACAGTGACCGTGACAGTGACGGTGACAGTGACAGTGACCCCCGCGAGGTCCTCCAACCCCTTGCAGTCCCCAATATGGACTACATGGGGGGTATCAGACTTTGAGGAGGAGGAGGAGGACGAGGGAGATAATGACTCCCCCGAAGAGGGGGAGGAGTGACTTCCTCCTCTAACATTATTTTTATAATTATAGTATTAATTGATAGTAGTTTTAGTAGTTTTAGTAGTTTTTAGTAGTGATAGTTTCAGTGTAGTAATAGTTAGTAATGTAGTGATAGTTTAGTGTAGTTTTTGTTCTTTTACGGACTAGTTCCTGGGCTGAGGCATGGGGCTGCTTTTCCGGTGAGTGATTACTTCATTCCTCGATAAATAGTTTAGATTTATTATTTTCATGTACGCGTATTGTTTTTCATCTCGTTATTCCGCTCTTTAAATAATTATTATAAAATCATCATTTTCTATCGTACTTTGCGCGCTCTCGCTCTAACTCTCACACATCATACTATCCTCTCCCTCTTTCTCTTGTATTCCCGTGCGCTTCTGCTCTCTCGCTCTTTCATACACTTGTCTTCTCTTTTTCATATTTTCTCTTATACTCACGTTCTTTTGCTTGCGTTCTTTACAATATTATCGTTGTTCTCTTATACTTTGTATGCTATCGCTCTCACTTGCACTCATCGCATGTTCTCTCACCCACCCGTTACATACATATTCCTGCAAGATCTCTCACTCACACTCATCACACGTTTTCGCTCAAACCCGTTACATACATATTCCCGCACGCTCTTTCACTCACACTTCAATTCTCGATAAATAGTTTAGATTACTTTTATGTACGCGTATTGTTCTTCATTCCGTTATTGCGCTCTTTAAATAATTATTATAAAATCACCATTCTCTATCGTACTTTGCGCGCTCTCGCTCTAACTCTCACACCTCTCCCTCTTTCTTTTATATTCCCGTGCGCTCCCGCTCTCTCGCTCTTTCATACACTTGTCTTCTCTCTTTCATATTCTCTCTTATACTCACGTTCTCTTGCTCCCGTTTTCCACAATGTATCGTCATTTTCTTATACTTTGTATGCTATCGCTCTCACTCGCACTCATTGCACGCTCTCGCTCGCACCCGTTACATACATATTCTCGCACGCTCTCTCACTCGCACTTATCACACGCTCTCTCACTCACACTTATTGCATGATATTATCCATCGCGTTCTCTTGCTCTCATCTCTTGACGCTCTCACTCACACACACACATACAAACACACACACACACACACACACACACACACACACACACACACACACATTGCATACTACCTATCGCATACTGCACATCGCGTTCTTTCGCTCCCACCCATCACGTACGTATTCTCATGCACTCGGCGATGGGCGGCGGGTGGCGGGCGGCGGGTGGCGGGCGGCGGGCGGCGGCGGCGGGCGGCGGCGGCGGGCGGCGGCGGGCGGCGGCGGCGGGCGGCGGCGGCGGCGGCGGCGGTCGCGGACCCCGATTCCCCCTTTCCCGCTCCGGGTCGCGGACCCGAAAATACCGCGTCAGCAATTTCCACACCGCGACCGCGGACCCGAAAATACCGCGTCAGCAATTTCCGCACCGCGAGATCCCCTCCCCGCGTGACGTCATACCCCCGCGCCTACCGGTACCCCCCGCACACCCGCACCCCCCTCGGAGCCCCGTAGTTAGAACTGTCTTAGTCTTAACTACTAATGTGGCATATTAATAATATGCCACATATACTAAAAAATTATAAAAAATGACATTAAAAAAATTTTTTTATTTTATACAAACAGAGCAAAAACAGATTTTTTAATAAGTTAGTCTACATACTATTTTGCGCGCATATATAAAAATAGTAAAAAAAGTAAAAAAAATGGTAAAACTTCATATTTATTTATAAAAATATAAGTTAACTATACATGTTTTATCCTTCTGACAACATCTATTGTAATAATCTATAACAAATATGAATCCATAAACAAGAAGTGTTTATGGATCACCACGAAGCGTTAGAATGCGTACGGTCTTCAAAGTCAAGCGACATCGGCGAGGGTTGACACTTGGATGGGTGACCGTTTTTTCAGGTATAGAGATATTAAACTATTAAACATGCTTTAACAGGTACGACGGCTTGGCTGAAACATGTTATATTATAGTCTTCTTTCTCTTACAAAATTGCCGTAAAAATAATTAGAATATTTTATTTTTTGTTCAAGTTTTTTTCAATTCTTAGAAACTCTCAAAAATACTTAGAAATATTCAAAAATTTTTTTAATTAATCAAAATTTTTTATTTTTAAAATTTTTCCGAGAAACGTTTCAATTATAAAAAATCGAAACATTTATCAGAAATCCTGAAAAAAATTTTTTTAATTCTGACAAATTTTTTTACTAGGGTATATTACGATATCTCAGGAAATCCCTTGGACATCCTCTGGATATCGTTTTAGATATCTACAGGATATCAAATCGGTGGACATTTGTGCATCCCTTGGATATCCCTCGGATATCGCAGACGGTCCACGGATATCCAACGATATTGCGATATCCCAAAATGACATCCCAGGGACATTCCTAGGATAAAGTGTGCTGTGTGGGTAGTAACAAACGAACACAGACCAAACGGACACAGTAATAAACGGACACAGTGCGAAACGGACACAGTAACAAACGGACACAGTGCAAAACGGACACAGTAACAAACGGACACAGACCAAATGCGCACAGAGCGAAACGGACACAGTGCGAAACGGACACAGACCAAATGCGCACACTGCACATGCGCACGGACCAAATGCATACACGGAAAGTCGCAAACCCATGTGATGCAGTGAATGCTTTGCACGCACACACACACACACACACACACACACGGGGGGGTGCAAGGGGGGCCTTCGGCCCCCCTCCCCCATCCACCTCGTCCAAGTCGCTAACCTATGTGGACTTTACTCTGCTTGCAATGTACATGGATTGCATTTGGTCCGTGCGCACGTGCAGTGTGCGCATGTGCAGTGTGCGCATGTGCAGTGTGCGCATTTGGTCCGTGTGCATTTGGTCCGTGCGCATTTGGTCTGTGTCCGTTTCGCACTGTGTCCGTTTCGCTCTGTGCGCATTTAATCTGTGTCCGTTTGTTACTGTGTCCGTTTCGCACTGTGTCCGTTTCGCTCTGTGCGCATTTGGTCTGTGTCCGTTTGTTACTGTGTCCGTTTATTACTGTGTCCGTTTGGTCTGTGTCCGTTTGTTACTGTGTCCGTTTCACTCAGCCTGCTGTGTCCGTTTATTACTGTGCGCATCTGGGACGCTCCCATATTTGATGGGTACAGGTGGAGGTATAGAACTGTCAGTTGATGAAGAAGATCATCTGCATGAACATGTGAGACGAATTGTTCCATATATTAATTTTACACTGGAAAATCCTTATGATAGTACAAGTCAATTAGAAGGTATGTTATCAATATTTTATTGTATTCTACCATTGCGGAAAGCTGTCTGCAATAAAATCGCTTACACGGCTTTTTTAAAAGAGAAATATTTATTGCCATTTTATTATTAGGTATACAAATTAATGATTTTTATAAATTAATGATTAAAACAGTCATTATTACATTTCTGTGGCTTTTATAATAACGACTTAACTTGATTTTTTGTGTTTTCGAGTAAAATACATTTTAATGATTAACATTGGGGCTTATGAGAAAATTGTTTTAAAAGTTGCATTTTTAATTTTCTATATTGTTTTGTAATCTTTAGAGGTGTAGTATCATTGAAAATAAACAACTTCTAAAAATGAAATGTATTATAAACTCCATTTTAAATAAAATTGAGTTAAACTATTATTTTGGGTTGTCACAGATTTATAGTTTTCATTTTTTAATGAAATTTAATTATTTATTAGAATAGTTTTTTTTTATCAGACCACTCGGAATACAAGAAAAATTTGAAAAACTTTTTAGAAGATGATGTGTTGGATTATATACAGGGTGAACCAAATGATACCGTATCATTTGACAAGGTATCTGTTAACAGGGCTGGTCCTTCAGGTAAATACACATTCCCAGATAGCCAAATAAAAACAACGTGTTGTTATTTTGCTGTCACTTATTTCCTATTAATTTTATCAAACTAAAGCCAAGGTGTTTCCTCAAACTGTCTGTTGTTCTGACATCATATAAAATTCTACATTAGAATTCAACAAACTGACGGCAAGTTGTCAACATGCATGCACAATTGCTGTCAATATGACAAGTTTATTATTCCTCAATGCATGCATTTATAATTTT
Source organism: Monomorium pharaonis (assembly GCF_013373865.1). Lineage (NCBI taxonomy): Eukaryota > Metazoa > Arthropoda > Insecta > Hymenoptera > Formicidae > Monomorium > Monomorium pharaonis. Next base: position 3,377,190 of record NC_050468.1, on the reverse strand, counting down.
ATAAATTCATGAAGGTTATTTGCTCTCCTGATGTTAACTTCGTTCCACGTTAAATTACAATGACAGCAAATTGTGGGCAAGTTCACAACATACATGCAGTGCATTAATTTGCCCGATATGCTTAATCTTGCTTGGCTATCTGGGTTATTTAGAAAAAGTTTAAATGGAGAATAGAACGTAATATGATCATTTATAATAATTTGTATGTTTGTATAGGTTTAAAAAGTGTAACTGATAGCAATAAGCAAATAAACAAATCTGCGTTAAACATAATTAGTAAAAATAGCTGTGCGGAACCCAATAAAGCAAGTGCAAATTTGCACATTAACAATAATATTTCACCAAGGCAGTCATTAAAACCTACTAATGTTAAAGGGTTACACCAACCTAGCGGGAAAAAAAATCGATTTTTTTAATTACATTTTCTTGAAGCTTCAAGTTTCGAGAATATATCCTGAAAATTTTATGTTGATATCTGTAAAAATGCCGGAATTACAGAGAGTTGAGTAAAACGGGATCGAGCGTTCGAATGCTCGAATTGGAGCAATATCAACATAAATCGCCACTGGTCGATGATGTGATTAAAGCCATTCGTCCAATATTTGAAAACAACTTTCTAGTGATAATTTACTGGAGAAATGCGTCGGTGGATTTACGCAAAACGTTAACGAAAGTTTGAACAATCTGATTTGGCGCATAGCGCCAAAAGTGCAGCACAGCGGTGCACACATTGTGCAAATTGCTGCCAATATTGCTGCATACACATTTAATGAAGGTGCTGCCACATATTTATTAATGATAATAAAAGAATTGTGCTGCATATTTGCGAAAATCAAGATCGAGCGCGCATCGATGTGGCCGAAGTACGAGCGCAGAAGGCGACGCGCGAAGGAAGGATTGCTCGCCGTCAACAGAAGTCTTCACAGAGCGCTGCTGCTATTGATTTGGAAGGAATCTCATATGGCCCCGGAATTGCCGACTAGAGGTAAAGTGCAAAATTTGGCTGTTAACAATAGTAGAACTAAACTTGAAACTTTAAACGCGTTTTTCTCAAAACATGGTTTTCAAAGACGGTGACCACAAGATCTCAAAAACTAATCGATGGATCGTTTTCAAATTTTTACATAATACCCTCAGAAACATTCTTTTGTCGGTGACGATTTTTTTTTTAAGGGATTATACTACCCAGGCGTGCTGAAAAATGAGGCTTTTTTTATGAATTTTTTTCTCCACTACTAATAAAGCAATCAAACTAAAGTTTACAGGGTTTATTATATAAGTTTTAAGATATACAAAAAAAATTTTTTTTTTATTTAAAGTACAAAATGGCGTTGTGGCAATAAGTTACTTAAGACCGCTTTTTTTTCGAAGAGATAAACGGCGTGCAGGGTAGCAATGTTCATACAGCATCTATAGGGATAAAAAAAATTTTTTTATATTCTGTAAAATAATACAATATTTATATTATATATCACAATTTATCAATATTTACAGGCAACAGTTGGGCCCAGGGGTGAGTTTTTATTTATGGATGTTAGAAACCCTGGTAGTACTCATGATTAAACTTGTTTTGATAGAAGCGCATTAAAATTGTTTTGTGAAGAAAATCAAATATATGGTATAGTATAATTTATTTTTATTTCTTTTAATAATTTAGTTATATTAATTTTGTTTAAAACTTTTAGGGATACTTTTGGGTGACAACGGATATAGTTATCAACCATATTTATTGGTTCCTGTATCAAATGCTGTAACACAGATGCAACGTAATTATAATGAAAGTCATATCAGGATTAAAAATGTTGTTGAAAGGACATTTGGTCAATGGAAAAAGAAGTTTTCCTGTTTGCACAGGGGATTAAAAAATAATTTGAATAATAGTATTGCTATTATCTGTGCTACAGCGGTGTTGTGGAATTTGCACATACGTTTTACTTATCCCCATGAATGTCGTGCACACGATGTTGACATTGAAAATGCTTAGACACTTTCAGTAATTTTTTATGATTTAATAATTTATAATAAATTCTATTAATAAGAACCTTACAATATCCAGATAACACAGTGTCTTCTTAAAGAATTTATAAAGTAGTCTTCCTTTCTGAACAGTAATTCCTGAGGAATTCATAGAAGAATACTTTAAGAATAACGTAGGAAGTTACATGCACCATGATTCGAATTCCTCAGGACTTCTTAAAGTATTCATATAAAATTATTTGTTAGAATTCCTCAAAACTTCTTAAAATATTCATTAGGACTTTTCCAAGTAGATATCTCAAACGGAATTAAAAAATTTATTTTCAAGATTTTTGATAAATGTTCCGATTTTTATAATATTGGAACGTTTCTCATAAAAATTTAAAAAATAAAAAATTCTGTAATTTTGTAAGAGAAAGAAGATTATATCATGTTTCAGCCAAGTCATAGTCGTACCTGTTAAAGCATGTTTAATTTCTGCACCTGAAAAAACGGTCACCCATCCAAATGTTAACCATCGCCAACGTTGCTTGACTTCGAATACCGTACGCATCCTAACGCCCCGTGATGATCCATGAACACTTCTTGTTTATGCATACATATTTGTTAATATATTGTTTTGTTAATTATATATAGCGCATTTCGTGTATAAAAGTATAAATTAGCATTTATTAAGCGATATATAATTATAAAAATGTAATTGAAATTATCCAAACACTCGAGTAATTTCTGATGAATACTCAAAGTATTCCAAATAATAAATCGCGAAGTATTCATAGCAATGAACTCTTAAGGAATACTTCAATGTGAACTCATTGTGGCTAATTCCTTAAGAATCCTTTATGTATTTCATTTTTTTACTTCTCCAAGTATTCACTAAAATGACCTTTTTAGGACTTTTTGTTCATCTCTGTGTTATCTAGGTATTGTATTTCATTAATCACCTTTCTTGTAAAAAGGTAAATGGAATTGATTACATAAATCAATTTATATTGAGACACTTTCAGCATATAACTGTAAATTGATTAAATATAATTGTTAATTGTATAAACAAAAAGTTTATATATTAAAGTATTTTAAAAAGAATTATTGATGTAAGCTGTATATTATTTAAGCTATAAAACATAATATTAGTTATAAAAATATTGTTTAAAAAGTAACGTTTTTAATAAACATTTTATATTTGTTTAGAAATTACAAAATTACTTTTGTAACAATCACATAAATGTAATAAAAAAATCTACTTAAGTATGCACTAATTAACATTTTTTTAAATCTTGTACCATAAAAAAATAAAAGATAAGAAAATTCGATATTAATACTAATAATTTATCTTAAACCTATGAACAACAATAGTGTTTATATGCCTAAAATTATTAGACAATAAAATACTTTTTTTAAAGAAAAGTTGTACTATCAAGTCTAATAACTTGTTTTTTCAGTATTGTAAAATATATTAGCTATTGTATATATTACAGTCTTATAAATCTTAAATTATTAAAAAGTATTTTAACAATACATAAAATTCGTATCATAAAACATGTATAGTAACATAATAATACTGTAAGCGCACTGATTGTGCTGTACTCTAATGTTTTTTGGTTTTTAGGGGGGCAAAGCTTGGTTATTAAAATAAAATAAGTTTATTTGAATAATAACTGTAGATTTTGTTAATAATAATCAATTAAGTTAAGCTTGCTCCCCAGTACTAATTAATACTTAAAGTCTTCATGAAAATCTAATAAAACAGAACAAAACATCTTTTTAGAAAATAATATAACGTAAAATCAATAAAATTTGTGATCTAAAAACTATATTATTTTTTAGCATTTTAAAACAAACTTGTCTTTTTAAGACAGACTTATTAGCAGTGAATCTACTACATTAACTAATTACTTTGTTGTAAATTGTAAGATTCGCGTTTGGCTTCCCAGTAACTAACTTGAGCTTCCATTGCTGTTAGTTCTTTTTGATAAACAGCTTTTTTTATAGTAGCAGCTTCGTTTTTCCAGTAATTTTTTTCCAGTAATCACTTTCTTGATTTAGTATATTCAGTTTAGCTAAAAAAAGTAATAAATAAATAGTCTAAACTGAATTTTTCGAAGTACTAAATAAGTTTCGACCATCCCAATTTTTTAAACAAATATATTAAACAAATATTTTATTCTCTAGTCGGATTAAAACCCGTGCAAATATAATAATTAAGTTATTAGTACGCGCGTACACGCGGGAGCGTCCCAGATGCGCACAGTAATAAACGGGCACAGCAGGCTGATTGAAACGGACACAGTAACAAACGGACACAGTAATAAACGGACACAGTAACAAACGGACACAGTAATAAACGGACACAGTAACAAACGGACACAGTAACAAACAGACACAGACCAAATGCGCACAGAGCGAAACGGACACAGTGCGAAACGGACACAGTAACAAACGGATACAGACCAAATGCGCACAGAGCGAAACGGACACAGACCAAATGCGCACGGACCAAATGCACACGGACCAAATGCGCACACTGCACATGCGCACATTGCACGTGCGCACGAACCAAATGCAATCCATGTACATTGCAAGCAGAGTAAAGTCCACATAGGTTAGCGACTTGGACGGGGTGGGTGCGGGAGGGGGGCCGAAGGCCCCCCTTGTACCTCCCGTGTGTGTGTGTGTGTGTGTGTGTGTGTGTGTGTGTGTGTGTGTGTGTGTGTGTGTGTGTGTGCGTGCAAAGGATTCACTGCATCACATGGGTTTGCGACTTTCCGTGTGTGCATTTGGTCCGTGCGCATGTGCAGTGTGCGCATTTGGACTGTGTCCGTTTCGCTCTGTGCGCATTTGGTCTGTGTCCGTTTCGCACTGTGTCCGTTTATTACTGTGTCCGTTTGGTCTGTGTCCGTTTGTTACTGTGTTCGTTTCACTCAACTTGCTGTGTCCGTTTATTACTGTGCGCATCTGGGATTCACTCGTACCCATACAGCACAGAAAGATTGCAGCAACATTGTGGCAACATTTCAACGCAAGATTGCAATATTGCATAAACGTTGTGAAATGTTGCTGCAAGGTTGCTGCAAGATTGCAGCAATGGTAAAATGTCCGCTTTTAGAAATATTGTTACGTAATATTGTAGCAATATTGCAGTAAAATATGTATGCAATATTATTCAGAAAAAGATTATTCAAAATAATTCATCTGATTTTAAATAACTATTTTGAATTTAACAAATACAGAGTGATTAGTGAAACTTCAACCAAAAGATAAACTTTGCAAGTTTTGTCTTTTATCTTATATAAGTACATTATAAGATGAGAGAGACAAAACTTACAAAATTTATCTTTTGGTTGACGTAATCACTCTGTTGTTAAATTCAAAATATAGTTATTTAAAACTGAATGAATTGATCGGATGATCGTTTGGTTGATGTCACTATAATCACTCTGTATTTGTTAAATTAAAAAATACAGTTATTTAAAATAATTTTGAATAACCTTGTACTCTGTTATACACAAATCTACATAATAATAGTTTTACACACAAATTAAAACTACTCCAGAATGCATGTATCTCTATAGATGAAAAATTTTAAATAATATAGAACGATCACTTTTACATTATTTTTGAAAAGTTACTGTAATATATTTATTCAAACTGTATTGAATATTAATTTTATCTATTTTCACTATTTTAATAATATTTTAAAATGTTGCTGCATCATTGCTGAAGTAATATTGTAAAATAATGTCTTTGCAATATTTCTGAAACATTACATCGCAATATGCAATGTTGCAACGTTGCAGCAATGTTGCTGCAAGCTTTTGTGCTGTATGGGTACACGCCTGCTTCGGCTTAACATTAGCATTATGAAATAGTCACTTTTTAATTTTTCAATTTATATATAATGCTATTTTTATTTAAAAAAGGAGATAAATGTGTATTGTATTTTTAATTACATTGTAATTAAAAGATGCTACAGTGTCTTGCGCCTAATGTAGAAAGACACGCGAGATTCTTTTCAGCGAGTTAAGTTTTTTTTAACACATAATTAAATAAATATATAGTTATACATATATTATATATAATTTATATATGATAAAGAGCAATATATAATTTAAAAAATTATACTATAATTAGTTTCTAATCGTCGGTCTTTAAATATATAAGTTATATGAGCGAACGGAAAGGTATAAGAGCGAGGGAATGATAACGCGACAATTTTTATATAAAAACGAGCGAGAAAGTAATGAGAGCGAGCGAGATGACAACAAGAGAGCCTGGAGAGCGAGCGAGACAATAACAGAAGTGAGCGAGATGAGAATAACAACACGCTGAACGTTGAAGGTTCGAGGATCGGATCCAATCCTTGCTGTTACTCCTATCTCGCTCGTTTCTCTTGCAGTCTCGCTCATTCTTATAATCTTCTCGGTCGCTCAAGTAACAACTGTTTTAAGCAATCGACACGTTTTTTAAATTAATAAAACAATTTATTAAATTATGACATATAACACGCGGAAAGCTCGAAGATCGAATCAAATCTTCCTTGCACTTATCTTCTCACGAAATGAAAATGTAGTTTTTTTTACGAGGGAGGGGAAAATGCCTAACGCACACCTCATCGGCCGTCCGGTGGGGGTAGTGTGGGGCTTGCACCCACTAAAAACTCCTCCCCTTTACTTTACCTATACTTAAGATTGGGATTTTGGAGACGCTCATAGAAATAAATTGTAACGAACCGCGTTCCTAAGCGGCTAACAACAACCGCGCGGCCCGGCCGACCACCCGCCGGGCCGAAAATCGGGCAAAGCGTGCCCGCCATAAGAACTTCACGCCACCGAGATAACGCGCATCTCGGAGGCATTTCGCCTCCCTCCTCTCGAGCCAGCATCCCGGCCCGAGGGGAGATGTTACCGAGAGGAGGCCGAGGAGCCCCGAAGATTTCCGAGCAGCTGCCGGGGACCATATATAAGGCCGCCCGGCAGCAATAATCTTCACTTCTCGCATCCCGTCCGAATCCGTTCCGACGAGAAGCCAGACCTAGAGCTACGATCCACGGTGGAGTGTTCTCCGTCATCGCCGAGAGTTCTCGGCCGAGCTCAGCCTCCTTTCCTTCCTACGCTGGCAAAACCATGGGGTAGAGCGTGCTCTGTCTCCGCCGAGCGCTCCCGGCCGCTAGCTATCATCGGCCTTACCGAACATCCTCACGGCCCGGTAACCGGCACGGAGTGTTCTCCGTTTCCCCCCGAGCGTACTCGGGGCCGACGCCGTTCCTGAAAACCAGCCCGCGATTCGCAGAATTGCTGGAGCAATTCTAAGAAAGCACGGTAACGCAAGACACCCGCTTCCGCGCCGCGCGCTCGCCAATCACCGAACACCCGGGGTCGAAAGCATCGCTCCCGCGCCGCGCACCCGCCGGTTGTCGAACTCCGAGCAGCGGACTCGAAACGCGCACCGCCCGCCGCACCGCGCACCGCGGACATCCCACCAGACCGAACAGCTGATCGGCTGGCTGTCACGCGCACCGTTGCTGATCATTGTAAGACAATGCTGTATATAACGCGTAACCAGACTTTTGTATATACATCACACCGCTGTAAATATTCGCGAACTTAATATAATGTAAAATAGTGTAAGGGAATTCAGGGGAAACTTAAGTTACTAGGCGAGTTAGAAACGGAACTTTGTTTTCCCTGGATTGGCAGTAATGGAAGCGAGGTTTAAAACGAATACGCAGGAAGCGAGTGGCGTCTTTTGCCCGCGAAAGTTGCGTCCGGTTGGAGCAGGTGCTCCGGTATTTTCGGAGTGCGTTGTCCAGGAGTTTGTGCGCGTAGAAGTCGCGGTGCGTCAGGTTTGCGCCCGGACTGATAGTACGACGGCGAGCGGACTGGAGCGGTGCGGTAGTGCCGGTTAATCGGAGCAGCGCCGGGTTTGTTCGGTCACGACCTGTTTGCGTGATCGCGGAGACCATTTTGAAATTGTCCAACGGCCGCGTGGTCGGCGGTCGAGGCGAAAACCTTTGTGGAATAAAGCGAAATTAAATTAATTTAGTGCTGAAGCGCTCTCGACATTTTATTGGTAGAATCCCTGCCTCTTCCTCTGGAATTGCCGCCAAATTCAAAAGATTTAAATCCATCGTTTACAATAGTAATAAATTGTACCGTTAAAACCCGCAATCACGTTTGCTATCTCTGAGCCTTTTTTCGCCCTAGGCCTTCCCCGACAAGCTAAATCTATATAAAAAATCTAATATAAATTTATTAATGTTATACAAACAGTTACAATATAAAAACATATAGTTAAAATATAATTTTTAACATAGAACGCATTTTAAAAATAATGTTTCAAAATATGTAGAAGAAAAAATAAAACTTTTAGAAATTTTACTTTGTATTTGTGTGTTGCATTTAATTAGCATGACGTAAAGACCGCAATCACAGTTGAAATAATTGCATAAATCTTCGACTAACAAGTCTAGTCACGGGGAAATAAATATTATATAGACTTCCTTTAATCACAATTATCAATTTTTGATACTTTTGTCTCATTCTTTTATTTGTAATATAAGATAATTGTTAATATAATGTTTGTTGTAATTTAAATATATTTTTATGTGCAAGATACGTACCTTTTTATCTGTTGAATAACGTTGCAACATTTTATACGCTTTTAGTTAATATTATATCGCAACTTTCTAATGTATGCTTCCTTAAATCTTTATTACAATTTGCATCTTACAATGCATCATTGATAACAAGAAAATGCATGATTTTACAATTTTGTAGCATGATCGCTTTAGGATTTTGTATTTATCCCGTGATACGACTTGTTAGTCGACAATTTATACAAATATTTCAACTGTGATTGCGATCTTTTATATAAAACTGAAAAATTCATGCTTCTTTTTCTCATTATTGGAAAGTTATACTAGTTACAAAGTAACATGACTTGCAAACATTTATGACTTTATTTTGAGACATTATAGATATGCAATGTCATGGCATAATGTAAAAAGTATGTTTGTCCATAATGATGGAACGATAGGATGCAACAAAATAATAACAGATTAAAGAAAGTACCATATTTAATATTTTTCGGGAAAAAATGGAAGAGATCTGAATGGATCTCATCAGGGCAGCGATCATGAATCTTTGTCACTTTTCACTGGTAAGTAAATGAAAAGTGAAATGTGAAAAAGGGAAAAATGAAAAATAGTATTTCTATTATACAAATTATTAATATAAAAATGTAATGAATAATATATTAATAAGTATCAAGCAACCAAAATTTATAGTTATAATGTAATATAATAATATATAATACAATTAAATATAACAAATGATTGTAAAGTTAGGTTAGGTTCGGTTAATCGTCAGCATGAATTCTTCAAACGTGAAATATTTCATGTAAACTTTCGATTTGCTTAAAAATAGTGTCAATTTTCATGGAAATTTTTAACCTTCACGCGAGGTAGTTAAAAGTCAAAAATATGAATACAATATATCTAGTAACTTTAAGGCGATTCTGGACTGCCTCTTAAACTTGATCGAGGTCGATAATGTAGAGTCATTCATGCACATCATTAATGAGATATTATTTTAGTCATAAATTAAAGTCATAAATTCGTATATATCTCTTTTATAAATTTGGAAATCCTTTTCCAGAATTAAAGTACACATATTAATATCCATCTGTGAATTGGACTTTATATCGAGGACAAAAAAATTTTTTTTTTATTGCTCTACTTATCGACTTTTTACGCGTATATAACCTAAATTTTCGTTTCACAATTTCGTCTCAATTAGGCACTAAAATCTAATTTTCGAAACTCGACACTGCTCTCGTCGTCTACTAGTCTGTGAATACGAATTTCATAGGTACAAACTGTAGATCTTTTATATTAAGCAAACATATTGTTATGATGTGACAGCAAATTAACAATTTTTTCTCGTTTTTGGAGGAAATTCCACTCCACAGACTGATAGCAATGCGTATTCTTTTATTCTTGAGAAGGATTTCCAAATCTATAAAAGAAATAAAAAGGTATTGTTAAACAAAAATTACTATCTTTTTATTGGTAAAACAGACAACTCCAGCATTCCCTTAATCTTACTACTAGTTATATGATGGATAAAAAAGTGATGTGTAGAACTAATTAATATAGAAAGATCCAGAGAAATAAGACTTTACTGATAAATGTTTATTGATATTTTATTATGTTGTACGACAGAATGAGTAATTTTCACAGAAATTATAAAGTGAGTATAAAAATATAACAAATTTGTTAAATTTTAATGTTTTTTCTTAATTTACATGCTTACCAAATTAATTACTCCATTACTATAGATTCTTATTTAACGTCACTGTCAGTATATATTATATTAATTTAAGATGCTGAGTGAAAAATTATATTTATGCTATGTTGTATAATTAATTGCAATATACTGATGTAATATAAAAATATAAAATATTATATAAATAATTATTCATAACAAGATGGCAAACATACATAATAACAAAATGACAAACATACATTTGTCTTGACGAAAGATTATTGTCTGATTTTTTTTTGAATTAACATTTTAATTTATAATAAAAGTATTTATTACGTAAGACCAATAAGTTAACTTTAATTTACAAAGAAAGTCGGACTTTTTTTGTCAAAAAGTATGCAATAATACAGTGCTTGATCCTAGTTGCCCTTTTCGAGCCGATTCCCGAACGCGCCGCCTCCTATGCCCCCACTACCGCGCGCGGCCTTGACGGCCGAGCCGCCGATCTCGCCCGTACGCTTTGTCTCAGGAGCAGCTCTGTATAAGAAATGGTGCCCTGCACCACAAAATTCATTAAAATTACTTTAAGTAAATAATTTTTGTTTTTATAAACAAAAAAGTACTAACTTTTTTATTACTAATTTATTTTATGTAGTTTAACAATATGTAAAAACAATATGTAAATTAGAATTTTGACAATAGTTTTCCACATCACCCGTGAGGTACTATTATTGATGCGTTTTTTTTAAAGTGGTTTCCCCAGTGGGCCTAATCCACTAAAAGATGAAATATAATATACAGCTTAGCAGGAAAACAGAATTTTATATATTGTAAGATATATAAAAACGACAGGAAAATTAGAAGAATGCCAAGCTATATATTATATTTCATCTTTTAGTGGATTTTAGGACTACTGAGAAAACCACTTTAAAAAAAGCATTAATAATAATACCTCACGGGTGATGTGGAAATTAAACTATTGTCAAAATTCTAATTTATATATTATGTTTTTACATATTGTTTTACTACATATAAAATAAATTAGTAATAAAAAAGTTAGTACTTTTTTGTTTATAAAAACAAAAATTATTTACTTAGAGTAATTTTAATGAATTTTGTGGTGCAGGGCACCATTTCTTATACAGAGCTGCTCCTGAGACAAAGCGTACGGGCGAGATCGGCGGCTCGGCCGTCAAGGCCGCGCGCGGTAGTGGGAGCATAGGAGGCGGCGCGTTCGGGAATCGGCTCGAAAAGGGCAACTAGGCTCAAGCACTGCAATAATACATAAATTTTTATTACTTAATTGTACATATATTGAAACATTTTTTCCAGAATATCGAACGAATTTTGCGCGTTACTATACGTTAATATCTTTCTTGTTACGCGGAAATTACTTTGATTATTATTTTGATTTTGATCGTTTTGGTTTTGATATTTATTAAAGAATAATAAAAAACGCAGTTGCCATGTTGAACAATACAAATTAATCTTTTTATTTTTCACTGATTGAGGTTCATTGTTTCACTTTTCACAAGTTCACGCTAGAGAAAAGATTTATAATTGACCCCGCAGATCCGATCACTCAGATCTGGTTTGATCAAAATATTGGCCTTATCTAATCAGCTCCAAAAAGATTTGACGAGATCTGATCCAATCCTAGCGGATATGGTCAGATATGACAACAATAATCTATGTTTGCTCAGATCCAATCAGACATAAGTATATCTCATTTAATCCTAACAGACATGATCACCTTTACGAAAAATCATCGACATGAGGAATGAACCACTTGACGCAGTGGAAAGGGAAGCCAGGCGAATAGAGCAAGAGGCAGATAGGTTGCAGTCCGTCTCTCTCCATCTTTCATCGCTGGTTTGTGATGTAACTACACGAATTAATCAAATTTTACTAAAAAGAGAAAGAACGAAACTGTAACCTATCTGCCTCTAATTCTATTCATCCGGATCCCCTTCCACTGCGTCAAGCGGTCCATTCTACATGTTGATGCGAAAAATACATTATTTTAATTATAAGATTTTTTTCGAAATCTTAATTACATTATACATATATACAAGTAACAAAAATATTATTTATTATATACTTATGCATATTTACACGGTGTATTATACATACTCGATATTACTATTGTAATATTGCACACCCATTTTGTATAAAAAACTTATTTTTCTTTAAATATTTTAATTTTTTGCTGCTTGTCTGTTCTCCAACTTTATGCGTCATGGGCTGTTCAATTTTTTTTACACTTTGTTCAGGCTAACCTTTCTTTCGAGCAAACTTTATTGAAAAACCTATAAATCATAGAACAACCTTTTATATAAAACTTACATTTTTCCTAAGTATAAACATTTTTTTTAATATCACACTTTTATATTAAATATAATGTATTGATATAAAATTATTAACACATCAATTATGCCGTCTTTTGCAACACCGTGTAAGCAGTCCACTTGTACCGGTGCATTTTGGAGTTTGATTATTCTGGGACTTTGGCCTTTCAGCGTTGACCTTACGATTGCCTCAGGTTTAAAAATAGCAGGTATTAATTGCCGAGCGAGATGCGATGCTTTTTTCGCTGTTGCAAGAGCAGCTTCTACCCGGACAACACGCTTGTCAGAATGAAAACTTTAAGGCCCGGTTCCACAACTTTTAGTTTAACCCGAGTTTAGCTGAACGGCCGTTAAAGTTGACGTCGACGTTAAACCTGTATCGCGTTCCACAACTCATTTTTAACCATAGGTTACGTAAACCTATACCCTATTCACTGAAACTTTAAACATATGCTTCTTTCTCCTTAAATGTGAACTATGATTGGTTAACTGAAATTTTTCAAAGAAGAGGTAAAAGCGTGCCGGTAAAGAGCTCAGCTGTGATTATTTTTTCTATAAATTAATTCTAAAGATTATAAAAGTGTAATCGTGTCTTGTGCAATGTCGTGTAATAAAAAATTGTCCATGAAGGACAATCAAAATAAAAAGCGGCTGCCGAATTTTTCGACAGACGAAAAAATAACCTTAATTGAAATCATCGAAACTAAAAAACATATCATTGAAAACAAGCAAACTGACGCTGTAACTGTCAAAGAAAAAGAGAAGTGCTGGTTAGATATAAGTCGTGAATTTAATAGCAGATGCATACAAGCAAACCGAAATGTGACGTCTCTAAAATGTTGCTGGGACAATTTAAAAAAAAAAAACTCGGAAACATTTTGCGGACATACGTAAAGAAGTTTTTGCAACAGGTATTGTATTTAAGCATATTTATTATAAACATATATAAATATGAACATATTGTATATATAAGCACATTGTATATAATAATTAATAATTGACGTGTAGGCGGCGGAAAGACAACTATTCCTGATGACGACCCGATAGCCGAAAAAGTTAAATGTGTCATTCAACCATCGATCGATGGTTTACGAAATCCATTCGACAGCGATAATGTAGCAGTAGCAGGTATATATGTTTTAAGATAATTATAAATAGATTGTATACATTGTATGTATATAATGTATAAAAGCCTTAACATCAATTTCTGAAACGGAACAGGAATCTGAAAAATTTAGAATAATTACAAACTTATTTTTATTAACGTAGATAACGTTAATGTGGATGAGCTGGATGCAAATGACAATGACGATGTGATTTTCGAGGTTGAAGTATGTACATTGAAAATTGTTTCTATACTCTTATCTCGGGAGTGCTATTCTGTACTCGCTTATCGCAATCGATGACTGTTGGTCAATATTTTCAGAATGGCATTCCTGATGTTCCAAATATATTACTACACAAAACAATATTAATAACAATGTGTTTATTATTCACAGGCACTCGATGAAGCAGGTTTATCAACGGATTGGACTGATTGGACCCCGGCAATGCTGCAATCGGAGAAGAGTAGTGAATTACAAAATCCAGTATGCGATGATGAAGGAGCTTCAAATTCGTACCATCTTTCATATATTGATGTAGAGGCAGCTATAGAAACATCGTCTAAACAAAATCAAGATCTGGCAAACCCTGCAGGTTCGACCATAAAAAAGAAAATTGTAAAGCGGGGAAGACAGACGAGAATGCCTGTAATAAGTGCTGTAAGACGCAACCAATGTTTTTATGATTTAGCTCAATCTAAAGCGGAATTAGTTGAGATGATGAAGGAGGATCTGCGTGCAAGATCTGAAATAGAATTGCAAATTTTAAAAACACAATTGGAAAAAGAACAACTTGAAGTTGAACTTCTAAAAAAGCAACTACAATCATATGAGAAATAAAACTTTAGTATTTTTTTATCTCTTGAATTTTTATTTCCCCGTGATAACCTTACAGTAATTCTTATTATCTACAGGAAGTATCAGAATAATTCAAGATGAACGTTTATTTAAATAAAATAAGTATACAAGTGTAAAAAGTATAATGTACATGATTTCGTGCATAACTATATATGTGAGCCCATTTAAGAAGCAAACACTTTTACATTTCATATTTTAAGAAAAAATATTCAAATTTATTGTTACAAATTCTGTACAAATGTTGAAATGCACCGTTATATGCATAAAATTAATTTCAGCATATTTTTTAATTTTTTCCCACAGTAGAGGGTTATTTATTCTACAGCAAGCTGAAAAATGATATCATAATTAAACATTACTACATATAAGAATAGTACGTACATAAATAATGTCTTAAGAGATTTTTATTCTCACCTGCGGAAATAATCGTTGATTAGTATGTTCTGTATATGATTATCATTACCAGGTGCATCATTCATGAGTGGTACATTTCCCTGTTCCAAAATTTCTTCCCACGGTGCAGGCAACTGTAATGCAGGATCATCTGGTGGTAATGGATCTCTAGCACGCCGGGCAATGTTATGTAATATGCCAGTTGCTACAATGACTGGTAGTACTCTTTCGACTTTAGAAAATCGAGAACCCAGTGCCAAAATTGGAAACCGTCTTTTCCATATTCCGAACACACGCTCAATGGTATTGCGTGTTCTAATAAGCGACTCGTTATAAAGTTCCTGTGCACGAGTTTCTGTATTGCGTAGAGGCGTCATTAAATAGAGCCGAACAGGATAACCACCATCACCTAAGAGTAGGGCATCTCCAAACATTCCAGCCTCAAATAGAGCACGGATCCTGGAATTGTTGAAAATTGTGGTGTCGTGCACCGATCCTTGCCAACGAGCTACAAGGTCCGTTATTTCCAAGTTAGCGTTACAAATCGCTTGGACATTGATCGAAAAGTAACCTTTTCGATTTCTGAAGTATTCTGCATCATTTCCACCTGAAAATATTTATAATAATTATTGACACTTCTATAATAGCAAGAAAGTTAATATGACGTTCACTCCTAAATATCGATGATATACACAGTTTAAACTTTAATTACCAAATGACTGGATTTTTACGTGAGTGCAATCCATGCAGCCCACAACTCTTGGAAATCGTGCAATGTCAAAGAATTTTATTTGCTCGGTTTTTATTTCATCCGCAAGAGTAGGAAATTTTATAAACCTTGGCCGAAGACGAGCAATAGCATTTGTTACACGGTGGACAATTCTGTGAGCACTCGTTTTGCTCACTCCAGAAAAATCACCTGCCGATATTAAGTGGCTGCCAGTAGCATAAAATCTCAACGTCAGGAGCAGTTGGTTCATGGGAGAAATAACATTGTTCCTGATAAATAAATAGCAGTCATAAATTATAAGTATAATATAAAAAAAATTAAACTACTAAACACTTTGTCCTTATGTATCAGCAACATAAATATATACTTCTCAATAGTAAAAACTAATTTGTTTGCGTTACTGCAGTTGTACTTTTTACTGTTATATCTTTATTATCAATAACAATCAATAAATACTATTCGTGAATGACAGCTTTGTAAATAACAAATACTCCAGTTACAATGCTATTTTGTAATGCTGCATATATATATACTTACTGTTGTGTTCGATGTGAAATTTCGGGTTCAATAGCTTCCAACACTTCAGTAACGCATTCTTTCGATAATCTAAATCGAGCGTGAAAATCTACATCGTCAAACTCGTGAAAATGAGCAAATCGTCTTCTAACATTACGTACTCTTCGATTAATAATATCAGCAAAACCTTCATCGTCTGATGACGATAATACATGTGCAAAGGCCATATTTTATATAAACTTTCAATGAATCTTAGGAATACTTTCCAATATATTTTGTAAAATACAATACTCCCTTTCCTCAATTCAACACACGAAGCACACGGCAATACATAACCCCAAAAGAGATTGTTATTTGTAAAACTTTCAAAAGTTGGTAATTCCAGTGGCGCCAACCTCAGTCGTAAACCTCGGTTAAATTGGTTAAACGCCCAACATCGGGGGTTTATCTTTAACCGAGGCAAGTGAATGTTAACGAAGGTTTAAGTCAGTTGTGGAACGCCATAAATGCGATAAACCGAGTTTAACGAGTTGAACTTCGGTTAAGTCGAGTTAACCGTGAGTTGTGGAACCGGGCCTAAGAGAACTTTTTTAAGAAAACATTTAGATATCTTGGAAATGATGTCAAAATGGTAACATTTACCAGAGACGTCTACTAAGAGAGGTCTTTAAGATATCTCATTGAAGAGTCTTACTTAAGTTTCTTGAAAATGTTATCCTTATGACATCAGTTAAATGATATCAGCTTGGTATCTCATAAAAGATATCACAATGCTGTCCGATTTTTGAGCCGTCCATGCGCGTCGTAGTTGACTCAGAAATCAGACAACACTAAGAGGTCTTTGAGATATCTAATTGAAGAGTCTCATTTAAGTTTCTTGAAAATGTTATCTTTATAGCATCAACTAAATGATATCAGCTTGATGTCTCATAAAAGATATCACAATGCTGTCCAATTTTTGAGCCGTCCATGCGCGTTGTAGTTGACTCATAAAATATATAACATTATAATATCTTAAATGAGAAATCCATTTGATATTATTTAAAAATTATCATAAAGATAATGTTTTCAAAAATAACGGTTTGCCTACAATTACTGTGCATAAAAAATGCATAAAATCTAAATTTATCATGTACTAAACAAAAACAGAATAATAAAAACCATCTAATTAACCATTTGAACGCTTCAAACTATTAATGCTAAAAATAGATCGCAATTTCCATCAAATTATTAAGGCTATGGAAAAAGATAAATTTAACAATATGAAATTAATAAGTAAATAAATTAATGCTATTTATTTCTAATGTTTTGCAAAATTTAATTGCTTTTATAAAAAATAATATAATTGCGTCAGTTTATAACATATTGGTATTATATGTATAAGACAATAACAAGTACCCATATCGATAAGTCAAATTGGCGTAGCAGATAGAGTACAAGGTTCGTCATCCTAAGGTTCCGGGTTCAAACCTACCAGCGGCAAATAAGAATAAAATAATTTAATTTAAATTTAATTAATCAATAAAAATTTGTCCTAAATTTTGTATGTTATTGTTGATAAAAATAATTTTTTAAAAATGAATTTTTATTTTATTTTTTTATCTTTAGTTGCAGTTTAAAAATATCTGATTTAAGAAACCTTTTAGATATCCGATTTAAAAAATTTTTTAGATATCCGGTTTAAGAAATTTTTTAGATATCCGATTTAAGAAATCTTTTAGATATCAGTTTTATGATATCTTTCTGTTCTCAAAAAACGGCGCATTGGTTAACATTCTGACATCATTATGTTATCTTTTAGAAGTCTCTTCATGTTATCATTTTCAGAAACAAGATATCTTTTAGAGATCTTTTTGACAACGTATTGTTCATTGGGTAGCATCCGTCTTTTGCAAAAAATACCGTTTTCTAATAAAACCATCTAGATGATACATGTACATACTAGATGATATAAAGTACATGCATATTAAGAAATATCTTTTTCAACTTATTACGAATAAAATAAAAAATTGTGTTTCTTAAAGCTTACGTTATCATTTATCCAATCAGCGCCAAAAAGTTGGTAATTGTTGTAATTAATTAGGTCTTCATGGTCGCTTACTGGTAGATTATTTGCATTTTGAAAAGGATGATCTGTTAATTCCTGATTTCCCTCATCTTTACTTGCAACGTTAGTAGTTTCGTCGTCTTCTTCTACAAATTGTTTCTTGGTATTTTAATTTGGTAAATGCTAATAAAAAATATTAACATATAAAAGAAAACTTTTTTACAAAGTATTATGCTATAAAACACTAAATTTTTTTGTAAAAACATATTACAGAAAGTTTATTTTTATATAATTATAATATTTTTAGTTTTAGTTTTCAGTAATGACGAGTACAGTTACAAGAGCCTTGTAACTGTACTCGTCTCTACACCTACGAAGAGAGCAGAGCGTGCAGTTGAGTGCAGCGCGAGTATCGCGCTGGCGGCGTGGGTGTGACTGACATGAATTTCTAAACAAACCTGCGCACGCGCGGTGAGCGAGGGCTGTTGGGTTGAGACGCGTTGTGACTCGGCGGGTGCTCGCTTGAATACAAAAATTCGTCGGCTTTGAATCGTGTGTGCGGGTGTGTGTGCTGTTGGTCCTCTTTTTTTGTTTTCGTGAGAAGCGATCGAGGTGGATTTTCTTGTTAATAACGACGTCGAATTCGTAAGTTTGGTCGACCGGGAAGTTTCGGACAGTCGAGAGTTAATCACGAAGGGAGACTCGTAGACGCCATTGAGGCCCGATTTGTAGCGGAGACGGCTAACGGACACTTCGAGTGTCGTACACGTTAAAGGGAGACTCGCATACGCCCTCATCCGATTTAAAAGAGCGAGAGGAGTTTATTGTTTCTTTTTCAGATCCAGATCGGCAGTAATTCAATACCCAGGCCTTAAATTTGTCATCTCCTTTGGATAGGTCATCTTTTCTTCCCCCTTTCCTCGACCGAGTCCTCGATCCTCCCATCTTGGCTATGCTAACAAAAGAACGTGCGCGGGCAACGTATTAACACAGCAGAACAGACCGGAAAACTCCCGAACATCCTTGAACACACCAGCGGAACCTGTCGTATGACGCGAAGCGTGAATCTCTGATCAACAATAACTAAATCCTCCTTTATTCTATTTTGTATTTGGTTCTTCTTCTTTCTTTCAGTTTCCTTGTTTGTTATTTTTCAACGTTACTTATCCTAACAAATAAGTATTAATATTTAATATAGATCTGTACATAATCAAAATTAAATATTTATAGTTTTAATTAAAAACTGAGTTCTTATTAAAATCTTATTAGTATAATCTTATTTAATTAAAAAAAAATTTATATTAATCTATGTTAAATCTACATAAAATTTTCAAGTATATAAAAGTGTTTGTTTCTTCAATTTTCTATAAATTTGATAATTTTCAAATCATATATCATAACTCTTAAAAAAAATCGTTATTTATAATAAATTATTATACATATGAAGAACATTTCAAAACTTGCACCTACTCCTTTTGCTATTTTGAATTGATTTTCAATTTCTGTGATTTCTCATTGTTGTACGGTTTTAAAGTAATGAAGAAAAAAACGATAAAATATATTTTTTTAATTATACGTAGTTGATAAATAAAAAATATATTGTAAAAACATAATAAAAAACAAATTTAAAGTCCATAGAATATATTTTTATACATGCGTAATGAATTACCTTTCAATGTTGATTGTAATATTGTAATTATATTGTTGGCATCCTCCAACAACTTTATAAGTTTCTCCTTAGTAGGACTTTTTTTGTCTTTTATCTCTTCATCAGAGGAATACGTCGTCGAAAGACTTCGAGACGAATTTATAGACTCGTCCAAATCTTTCATTTTTCTTTTTTTGCTACTTGTGTTACTGTTTGAGAATTAGTGAAGTTTTCACTAGTTCTCGCCCCGTCAGGTGGCAGCATCCATCGATCACCGAGCGCATGGATCGCTAAACGCCGACAGCGCACGGTAGCGCTGGCGGTCACGTTCAGTTTCTACTCTCTAGTGCTCATGGCCCCGGCCTAGTGTGTATACGCAGCTCAGATAGAATAGTAAATCGAGTGAATCTAGTAATTGTGAGAATTCATCAGGGATTCTAGTGCTCATCTCGTTCAACTCATCTCAGCCACGTTCGCCTAAGGAGAAAACGTAGCAGACAACTCCGGTGCATCAACAAGGACCTTCTCATCGCTCAGCACGCGCAGCGCGCGCCGGCGCCACGTGCTCAACACGGCTCACGGGCATCCTCACATTAAGGTGATAGATTAATAAAATTGACTCACGCAAGTGCTCATCGGACAGTAAGTTAGCATACAGGACTCAACGTGTATCCTAGTGTGATTAAAATGACATTCTGTGATATAGCATGACGATAGCCACAGACATCTCCGCATTTCGTGCTGTAATTTATTAGTAAAATAAATTGTATTAATATCTGACTCCACGACGCCCTTTCTCACCCTCGTGAACATCCACAGGGCATAACCGCGAGCTCACGCGAGCATTTCGCATACATTTTGGTCCTTCGAGCCGGATCGTGGATCATCCAGCGAAGTGCGAGGAATCACGTCGTGATCACGCAGCGAGCACGTGACCTACTCAACCGAGCCTCTCAAAACCAATATCGTTCGTCTCATCCCTGCTCATCGCGGAAGGTTTTCACTCGCTCAACATGTCGGAGCCGAACAAACAGCTCAAGGCCGACCGTCCTGTCACACCGCAGCTAGACGTGCCATCGGAGGAACGGGCGTCCTCTCGAAATGTCTCACCTGTGCGCCTTTCCGCCGAACTTGCGCTTAAGGTACATACGCAGCTCGGTCGACTCACCACAATGAAGCGGATCTCGGAAATGATTCCGTCAACTCATGACGAGACCTCCTTGGAGGAGCTCGCTCAACTACTGCACACCCTAGAAGAGACTCATAAGGCATTTCTCAAGGAGCACGCATATTTTGAAGTGTCGTGGCCTGCGGCGCTCATCAATCACGAATATTTTGCACGGGGTACTCATGGCGAAGAGGCACTAGTCTATATGACTGCTCGACGCAACATAGGCCGGCTCCGCAGCTCACTTTCCGCTGTCGCGGCTCCCACGGGGACACACGCCACGGAAGATCTCAATAGAGACTCTCGTCTCCCTGACATTTCGCTCCCTAGCTTTTCGGGTGACTACTCGAAGTGGCCGGAATTCAGGGATCTTTTCGGGAGTATGATCATCGACGACAAGCGTCTCACACAGGTAGAGCGATTACATTACCTGCGCTCATGCTTGTCGGGAACGCCGGCTCAGCTCATTGGAGGATTACCCATGCAAGGCAACTCATTCGGGCCCTCGTGGAAACTGCTCTCCGATAAGTATGAAAATCCACGACTTCTCATCCATGCTTATCTGGATAGGATATTTGGCGACTCAACCCCCGCTCCACGCAGGGCCGCCGCCCTGGACAAGGTTATCGCTGGTACACGGGAGGCGCTCTCAGCTCTGGAGGCCTTGGGAGTCACTCGGGACATGTGGGATTGCATCATTGTCTATCAGGTGAGCAAAAGGCTGGATCGAGTTACCAAAGAACAATGGGAGACTGCGCAAGGTGCCATGAAGGAATACCTTCGATTTGATCAACTTGAAGAGTTCCTTCATTCAAAGATAGGCGCCCTCGAACGAATTGAGGCAGATCCTGCCTCAGCGAGCCCAGGCACATCTCGGGTGTCCTCCAGAAGGGCAACAGCTCACCAAGTGTCTCAAACGCCCGCATCCGATCCAGCTTCCACATTGTATCCCTGTGACTGCTGCAATGGGCAGCACTTTGTGGTGACGTGTGCCCGGTTCAGGGATCTCTCTGCAGCAGACCGGCACAAGCTTGCCGTCTCGAAGAGGCTCTGCTTTAATTGCCTTGGACGTCACAACGTTAAGGCGTGCAAGAGCCAGCGAGGTTGCAAGAAGTGCAACCATCGCCATCACACTATGCTGCACGAGGCACACGGCTCAGCTCAGACTGCTCAACCAGCCAGCTCAACGACTCAGTCGAACCAGTGAGAACCCGGTGCAATCGTCGAATCACCAACTCCGGCTCGCTCAACACGCTTAACATTACTCGCAACAGCCTTGGCACAGATCTGCTCATCAGTCACTCATCACCCAGTGCGGCTGCTCATTGACTCAGGCTCAGAATTGACCTTCGTCACTGAAAATCTCATCCGTCAGCTCAACATTCCTCGACAATTCTCAGCCACGATCATTTCGGGAATTGGTGGCAAGGAATACACTCAGACACGAGGAATCGTCCAGCTCACACTCCGCTCAGCTCAGTCAAACTCAACTGTCACCATTCAAGCTCACGTTCTCAAGACGCTCACTACAATTTTGCCATCCTTTGAAGCG
The DNA here is from genome assembly GCF_013373865.1 of Monomorium pharaonis. Lineage (NCBI taxonomy): Eukaryota > Metazoa > Arthropoda > Insecta > Hymenoptera > Formicidae > Monomorium > Monomorium pharaonis. The sequence continues at coordinate 3,354,586 of NC_050468.1, read as the reverse complement.
GAACGGCCAGAGTGGCCACATCTCAAGAATCTTAAATTGGCCGACCCTGATTTTCTCACACCACGGTCCATCGATGTGCTCATTGGAGCTGACGCATACGGGCAAGTCATTAAGCCCAACATCATTATGCACTCTCCATCGATGCCGATCGCACAGTTGTCTATTTTTGGATGGCTGGTTATGGGACCGGTCAATTTAGCGTCGCCTACACACTCATCAGCGCATGTTGCCGTTCACCGACAGGAAGACGCCCTCAACGAGTTGTTAATGAAGTTTTGGGTACAAGAGGAAGTGCCCAGCAAAGAAGACTGTCATCTCACTCCCGACGAACAGAGATGTGAAGAACATTTTAAGGCGACTCACTCACGCGACGCATCAGGCAGATATGTGGTCCGGCTTCCACTCAAATCATCTCCCACGGTGTTGGGACGCTCATATAATTCAGCTCACCAATGTCTCAAGAGCCTGCTCCGAAGATTTGCAAGGGACGACAGCTATAAGCTGCGATACCAGCAGTTCATGACGGAGTATGAAGTACTCAATCACATGACGAAGGTATCGACAAGCTCACCTCATCATCCGCATTATTATTTGCCACATCATGGTGTACTCAAGCCTGACAGCGCAACCACGAAGTTGCGCGTGGTATTCAACGGTTCCAGCCTGACAACCTCAGGACATTCTGTCAATGACATTATGCATACTGGAGCGAAACTGCATCTAAACATTCCAGATGTGCTAATTTGGATTCGGCTACACCGTCATCTCTTTGCCACGGATATCACGAAAATGTACAGGCAGATCAAGGTTCACGAAGACGATTGGGATCTTCAGAGAATTCTCTGGATTGATGATCAGCTCAACGAAGTGCCATATTGCCTCACCACCGTTACTTACGGAACGAAGGCCGCACCATTTTTAGCCGTACGAACTCTGCTGCAATTGGCAGAGGATGAAGGACACAACTTTCCTCTTGCTGTGCCAACCATTACTCACGGCAGATATGTTGATGACATCTTCGGTGGCGCAGACACGGTTCCACAATTGAAGAAAGTCGCACTACAACTACGGGATCTCTGTATGGCGGGCGGCTTCCCACTAGCAAAATGGCACGCAACTCATTCTGACATTATCACTGCTGTTACGAACAGTCAAGACCAAGGCTCAACGCTCACACTTGACGATTGCGCAACCAACATACTCGGATTAAAATTGCTACCTCATACGGACATGCTCGCATTCACAACACGAAGCTCATCTATATCTGACCATCTCACAAAACGCCTCGTCTTATCTGAAGTGGCTCAGATATTCGATCCACTTGGCCTAGTCTCACCAGTGGTGATTAGGGCTAAAATTCTCTTGCAGGAGTTTTGGCTGCATAAGCTCCAATGGGATGAACTACTGCCTTCCCAGCTCTCATCGCGGTGGCTCATCATCAGAGAGGAACTCACAAGTTTGGCCAAACTCTCAATACCTCGATGGTTTAACACTTCGAGCAACTCGACAGTAGAACTTCATGGCTTCTCTGATGCTTCTCAACTGGCAATGGCTGCAGCCGTATATATTTCCGTTCACAGCTCAGCTGGTACCACGATCTCACTTGTGTGCTCCAAAACCAAGGTAGCACCTCTCAAGCGACTCTCAATCCCGCGACTCGAGCTCACCGCAGCACTGCTGCTCTCACGACTCATGCAATACGTCCAAGCCACGTTGAAAAGAGACGTAACGGCAACTCACTTGTGGACGGACTCTCTTGTTACACTCTCGTGGATCAAATCTCATGCAGCACGTTGGAAGGACTTCGTCAGGAACCGTGTGGCTCAAATTCAGGAACTCACGCCGGACGCTCACTGGAGATACGTTCCTGGCACGTCCAATCCAGCAGATTGTGCCTCACGAGGATTGACAACAACTCAACTGCAACATCATACGCTCTGGTGGAAGGGACCATCATGGATACTCACACCGGATTCCTGGCCGTTACAACCAGATCTCCCTGAAGAGCTGAATTCCCCTGAATCGCGCCCCGGCATCTCATTGATCACAGCTGTGCCGAAAGCCGAATATCAGTGGGACATCATCTATAGGTACTCAGACCTCAATAAATTATTGAGAATAACAGCACTATGCTTCAGACTCATCTCACGATTACGGAAGATTCACAACTTGTCACCAAGCGTACACTCTTCAGCAACTGACGTGGAGAAGTCAAGGCTCTTGTGGATCAAGGCAACTCAAGCGACATGCTTTCCATTTGAGCTACAAGCTCTCCAGGCCAGCTCGCCTCTCCCAAGGACACACGCATTCACTCGATTAACTGCCTATATCGATGCTCAAGGAATCATTCGAGTCGGAGGTCGACTCGCTTATTCGTCTCTCTCAAGCGAGGGTAAACACCCCGCGATCTTACCTCGTCACTCACACTTTACCTCGTTGATAATTGCAAATTCTCACAAGCGAACTTTACATGGAGGCACCCAGCTCACGCTCGCTCACATCCGACAGAACTACTGGATCCTAGGCAGAAGAGCTCCTGTCAAATCTCATATACTCAACTGTGTTGTGTGTGCTCGACAGAGGGGAATCCGTGCTCATCAATTGATGGGCCAACTACCTCTCTCGAGGGTCACGCCTTCACGTCCATTTGCTCACACAGGAGTCGACTACGCCGGACCACTCGCCCTCAAAACCTGGAAGGGAAGAGGTGCCAAAACATACAAGGGCTGGATTTGCGTCTTCGTTTGCTTCACAACATCTGCAATACACCTTGAGGTAGTCTGCGACTACTCTACGGAGGGATTCATCGCGGCCTACCGACGGTTCTCATCAAGACGCGGCCTAGCTCGCACCCTGCACTCCGATTGTGGCACCAATTTCCTTGGGGCAGATGCAGCTCTCAAAAGGCTGTTCGTTCAAGGCGCTCAAGAACATCAGCAGATTAGCAAGTTGCTGGCTCAGGATAATACCAGATGGGAATTCAACCCACCAGCTTCTCCCCACATGGGAGGAAAGTGGGAGGCTGTGGTAAAATCTATAAAGTTTCATCTCAGGCGCACCATTGGAGAGAATCTACTCACATATGAAGAACTCACCACCTTGCTCAAATAGAGGCCATTCTCAACTCATGGCCGCTGGAGCCGCTGAGTGACGATCCAGAGGACATCTCAGCGCTCACTCCAGGACATTTTCTCATAGGAAGTCCGCTCACAGCTATACCAGAACCATCCCTGGATGATCTAGCGATCTCTCGACTCTCACGCTGGCAATTCATACAACAACGAGCCCAGCAATTTTGGACACAGTGGTCGTCGCATTACTTGCAACGCCAGCAAGCAATCTCAAAGTGGCACCATAAGAACAACTGCATAAAGATTGGTTCCTTGGTGCTAATCACTGATGAAAGACTACCACCATGCAAGTGGCCATTAGCTCGTGTGACCGCTCTACACCCAGGCAAGGATGGACTCGTCAGAGTGGTGACAGTGAAAACTGCCACCACAACGCTCATTCGGCCGGTGATCAAGCTTGCTGTCCTGCCCATCTCATCAACAGAGTAGGGATCATCAACGAAGTTGCTGATGGCGGGCGGAATGTTTGAGAATTAGTGAAGTTTTCACTAGTTCTCGCCCCGTCAGGTGGCAGCATCCATCGATCACCGAGCGCATGGATCGCTAAACGCCGACAGCGCACGGTAGCGCTGGCGGTCACGTTCAGTTTCTACTCTCTAGTGCTCATGGCCCCGGCCTAGTGTGTATACGCAGCTCAGATAGAATAGTAAATCGAGTGAATCTAGTAATTGTGAGAATTCATCAGGGATTCTAGTGCTCATCTCGTTCAACTCATCTCAGCCACGTTCGCCTAAGGAGAAAACGTAGCAGACAACTCCGGTGCATCAACAAGGACCTTCTCATCGCTCAGCACGCGCAGCGCGCGCCGGCGCCACGTGCTCAACACGGCTCACGGGCATCCTCACATTAAGGTGATAGATTAATAAAATTGACTCACGCAAGTGCTCATCGGACAGTAAGTTAGCATACAGGACTCAACGTGTATCCTAGTGTGATTAAAATGACATTCTGTGATATAGCATGACGATAGCCACAGACATCTCCGCATTTCGTGCTGTAATTTATTAGTAAAATAAATTGTATTAATATCTGACTCCACGACGCCCTTTCTCACCCTCGTGAACATCCACAGGGCATAACCGCGAGCTCACGCGAGCATTTCGCATACATGTTACTGTTCACAGTCTCTTCAATATTCTTAGTTTTCTGTTCATGGGAAAACAATAATGATAATACTGATAATTGGCAAATGTAAATAATATAATATAAAACAATAATACATTTTAGTTGGTTATAGAAAAATAAGTGGTGTGGATATAACAATGTAGTCTTTGTGTAAAGATAATATTTTTATTTAAATGAAGTGTGGCAAATAAAATATTCATTATCTAGACTGCGTTCAAAAACGTTACCCGAGTACTCTTGAATATCATTCTATCCTTGTTGTCCGTGGAAAGTAGAACAATGATAGAATAATACCCGAAAGCAATCGGGTAATGTTTTGGAACACCTTAGAATTTTCCTAGAAATGTGAATTTTATTATTGCATAATTTTAAGTGATATAAAACAAATTTACAGAACAAAAATCAACTTAATAATACTGTACAACTAAATAAATTATTTCATTTTTTAAACTTTTTCTAATGAAACTTTAAACCCTCTGGTCAATGAAATCAAGAACCTTTTAATCATGAACGAATAATTTGTGACTGGCAATATGAACAATTTGAACTGCTTTAAATATAACACTGTTTACATATACACATTTTTATATATTACTTGAATAGATTAAAATTTGATAGAATTAGTCAATGTTTTTTTTTTAAGTTAATATACATTTGTTTTAACAGAATGGAAAGCTACTATAGTGGCACTGAAACAGTGTCATATTTTAAGACAGAATACAATGATTTATAATAAATCTTACTCAAGGAAAAGCTGTAAGATTTTTAAAATAGATCCTCTGTCCTTTAAAGATTAATAACAAATAAGAAATAATTAATAAATATATATTTACAAGAGTATATATTGTTCTTCTATTTTTTTCTTCTGTCTTCATTTTCTTTTTACCAACAAGTTTGTTATCGCCGGGTTTCTTTATGTCAAATTCTTCATGGGCGTACTTTGATTTATTGCTACTTCGTTTTATTTTATATTCTGTCCTACTTCTCTTCAGCTCTTTTTCAATTACATCTTGGTCATCTACATATAAAAAGAAATAAATCCGAAGAAATTCAAAACTAGCGTGCATACCAAATTTCAAAGATTAGGTTAGATACTAATATATGTTAGTTATCAAATTATAAACAGAATTAATAGAAAAGAATAACGAACCTGAGAACATAATGACGTCTCCAAAATATTGTTTTTTGTTGTAATAGAACCGAACAGTCTCTCCCTTTTTCACCGTTTCATCGTTGAAAATGACATCTTCGTCATTTACCATGCAATATGATTCGTCTTCATCACACTTCAAAAGAAACATTATTTCATCCAAACGATATGAAAACACAATCATGGAATCCGTAAGAACTTTTAACGGAAATAGGCGTACGTATAACCGAAGATCCTCGTGTGATCGCAGTGATGGAAACTCGCGAAATATTTCTCGCGCACGCGCATCTGAGCAACAGCGGCGCAGCGCAGCAACGTATATATTTAGTGGTACTGTAAAGGTCCCAATATTCATCGATAAAAAAAATGTGAAGAAAATTATAAAGAGAAAAGTTTGTATTAATATTTTATATTAAAACAAAATCCCGCTTATGAACAATAATAAATTTTATTTATTAATGTTTTTTTGTAACAATTACAACCGATTTATTACATAAATTTTATTACAAAAAACCTGTAAAAATCTTATTAGCATTTTTGCACTAAAATTAAACATAATAAATATGGCACATTAAAACAACATGTAATAAAAATAAAATATAACCATCTAAATACAATATATATAAATACATGATATATATATATATGTAATAGTTTTTTTTTTTTTACGGAAGAGGGAAAAATCTTCACAAGATCTTTCTAGAAATAATAATTTTCCAGTCCTCGCCAGAAGGCAATATAACTTTCCAATTTTCATTTCAAGAAGGACAAGACGCCCTGAAGTCCGCACTACAGGGTGTGTGAGATTCAATAGGGATACATCGCAAAAGATACTATCACCTATCACCTACCCACTAATTAATAAAAAAACCCTCTTTAATAATTAATTTTAATTAGAAAAAAGCATACATTGAAAATAGTCCTATGCACAATAAATATTAATATAATAATGACTTAGAAAACATGCAATATTTAAAATTAAAAAAAATTTTAAAAAATTATGATTATAATAAAAAAAATAAAATAAATAATGCTTAGCACTTACGCGTCTATTTCCAAATCACAGTCATGTACTAAAAAATACGTATGAAAATTAATAAATAAAATATTTAAACGTGAACAAAAAAAATATTGCACGTATCCCAGACAGCACCGGATATCGTGCGAATATTTTACTCTCATACGGAATGTTCTGTGATCGTACCGAATATACGTAAAACATTCATATAACGTCTCAGTAGAAGGTCATTTTGGTATATCCTCAAGATAAACTTAGAATATAGCGACTCAACTTCGCAACTCCTACTGAATGTACTGAGATTATATCTAATATACTCAAAACGTCCGTAAAATATCCTATGATATATCTCATGTATATCTATCACATATTTCCAAAATATCTGCCTAATATCGAAAGTGAATCACGTCAACGCTATCTGTAACGTTACGCATTTTCGTCTGCCGTGTGACGCAGACACGTGGTAAAGTGTAGGGTATGAACGTGCAAACACAAACTCACGGACAACGTGGTTTTCTCAGGAATTACGCTCAGATAACCCTGATATGCACATAAAATATAATATAGTAACGTAAACTATAATAATATATATATATATATATATATATATATATATATATATCATTTAGGTTATAACCTCCCAATCAGCAGACAACGTTTATTAAATATCTTTTAAACGTTTTTTTTTCATTGATTTTACATTTGTACATTTTCATTGCCAAAAAAACATTTATTACACGTTAAAAAAACATCTATTTTACATTTAAAATCCATTTGTTAAATAAACGTTTTTAACGTGTTTATTTTATATTTATTTTACATTTATTTCATATTTATTAGTCATTTACAACATACATGTAGCAAATATTTTTTTACGTTTATTTGATGTTTATTTTAGATGTAATTTATATTTATTTTACACTTACAACTAATTAAAAACGTAAATATAAAAAACACTTGTTTATATTAATTAAGTTAATATTTATTACATTACAACGCTATACATATGATATTTCCTATGAATATAATCGATATATGTACTGAAGTTAATTTTGATTTATGTGATAAATATTAAATACATAAATTTGGACAATTGTTTTAATTTTATTATATAAATTTATAAATTATTAATAAATGTAAAAAAATTTAATGTAAAACCAATGTGAATTTAATGTAAAACAAATATGAAACAAATATTAAAAAATGTTTTTTAAAATTATAATTTTTAATTAATGTAAATAACATTTTTAAAACAATATTTTAAAATATTAAATATAATATGTATGTTTATAAATGTAACTATTAAATATTGTAAAATGGGGAAAAATGTTATTTACAAAATATTGAAATGTTTATGTAAAAAATTAAATTTTTATTGTAAAATAAATATTAAATAAATGTCAATTAATAATTACAAAAAATAAATATTTGATAAAACAATGTTAAAACGTTTATGTAAAACACATTTTTTTACATTTGTTTATTATATATATTTATATTATATATGTATTACATATGCTAATATCGATATATACGCAATACAGATTTGACAAAACTTATTAATTAGCACAGGCGCAGTGTGTGTCGCGCGCATTGGCGCATATCGATTCATGTGTCGATCGATATGTCGGTCGATATTCTCGCACATGTATTGCACGCTGATGGTCGCAACACTCGCAACGTGAGACACTACCGGTTGTTGCTTTTGTATTCATAAATTGAAATTAAAAAAATTGTTTATACAAACAAATGAGTATTTAGCAAATACAATACAAAAACTAGTTAAGTCTGATTAATATTTTTTTCAGATTTTACACTCAAGCGGTTTTGGAAGTTCGGAATATAAAAATTTTGAATTTTTTAAGACTAAAACACTTTTTTTATTTTTAATAACAAACGTTTTTTTTTATGTTAAAATAATATTACTTTAACATTTAAAAAATGTTTTTTAAATGTTAAAGTAATATTATTTTAACATAAAAAACCGTTTTTTTTTTAATGAATAAAAAAGGATCTATCTCATTGATTAAACGTTTTGAAAGATATTTTTTAAACATTTTTTAAATGTTTTTTAAATGTTAAAATAATATTGTTTTAACATTAAAAAAACATTTTTTTTAATGAATAAAAAAGGATCTATCCCGTTGAGTAAACGTTTTTAAAAATATTTTTTAAACATTTTTTAAACGGTTTTTAAATGTTTTTTGCAATGAAAAAAAAACGTTAAAAAAACATTTTTTTGCTGATTGGGCTACTGTTACGTCCGGCAGACTCCACGATTTCCCTTCGTCAGAAAAACTAATAATTTACAAAAGAAATTCCGTTTCAACGGTCTCCGATAATTTTTTATGCATCTAGGATTAGTCTGTTAGAAACGTAATGACAAACATAGATGGACGAAACGACCAAGTAGATAATTCCGACTCCTTTTTAATATTGAGTCAACAAATAATAAATTCTGAAGATAGAAATTCAAAAACAAACATGAGATCTAAGCAAAGTTTCACGTTTCCTCACAAAAAATGAGCAATAAAGTATCTAAACATAAGCAAAAAATAAATAACCGTTTCCTCCATCTGCAACCCATACCGTAGCACGTCTAGCACGATAGAAAAAAATTATTTATCTCTTAAACCCAAAGGGAAGATAACCTACGCGATAGGTCGAATCCCTTCGATAAAATTGAAAGAATGTGGGAAGAAACAGAGAAACTTTCGACAGAGTACTCAACGTATGATTGGTCAAAAAGGAAAAACTATTTCTCCAATAAGAAAACTTAGAATTCACCCACCACACAATCCTGAAAAAGAGTCCTACCAGTTAGAATATTTGAACCACCCACATCTGGATCCTCCCTCTGTAAGACTCTGTATATATAATACCAAATCTTGAAGAGATAGTCAGTAATGAGAGTACCAGTAATAAGAGTTTAGCAGTCAGTAATAGATAGTCAGTAATAGTAATGGAAAGTAATAATCAGTTAGTTGAGAGTAGTTAGTTGTGAGTTCAGTTACGTTTAAAGTTTTAGAGTTACGTTTTTTAGAGTTAGTTAGTTAGTTAGTAATCATGTAGAATCAGTGCGCAAGTAAACTTTAGTACCGTTCCATCCGGTCAAGAAATCTATTCGATTCCGACAAATTTGCTCGAGAACCAACAATGAGTAAGTCTCACAATCATAATTTCTTTGGTTTTTACGTTACTCATGGTAACAGCTCCCTTCCATTTTAATTCTTTAAGACACCCTCCTATTATTTATAAATAATTCCCTCACACTCACACGAACCTGAGGCTCCCGTGTGCGAATCTCAAGTTTACACACACTTACATGAACCTGAGGCTCCCGTGTGCGAATCTCAGAATATCCCGTCACCATACTACGACCCTGAGGAACCTTTGTGTGATCCTCAGATATCCCGACACCATGCCTCAATCTCGAGGAACCCCCGTATGATCCTCGAAACATCCCCGCTCCTCCTGTTTCTCTTACTTATTTCTAGATCAGTTCTCTAAAACCCGAAGATGTTCCACCCCCCCACTCTCTCCTACGTTATTCTTTATCCTCTTACAATTTCAAACATCTCTGTTTTCTCCATGCAACCATTTAATAAACCTTTCGTCTATTTCTTTGCTCCGCGTTTACCGTTAATACTGTAGAATTAAAAAACAAAAAATCTCTTTGTTTCCCTTTCTCCGCCCACTATATACTTATTTAATATTTGTACAACTATATACATACTCATTATGCATTTTAATTTCGATTATACCGTTATTACAAATTGTCAAACCACGACTTCAGCGTTTATTTGTATTTTCTTTTATTTTTATTTTTATTTGTTATTAGAATAAATACTTTTGTTAATTTTATGTGAAACTTTATCATTTTATTTTAATTAATAACGACCTCGCCTATCCCGAACAAAGACTGCATCTGGTCCGATCCCGAGTTAAAGCGATTCAATTCGTTGACTCGAAACTTGGACCGACGAACGTACGACTCGAAACGGGTTATAGCGGCCCTATGGCATGTTGACCTATATTTTTGAGTCATAAAAAGTGCGTTCAACCCGAGGCACATACCCTCCTTAAACTGTGTGCCTACGGGAATTCTACACGTTTTGTTACGTTCTTCCCTGCCTTACCTGTTCTCCCTGAAATATCCTTCCTACCGAATAAAGAGTTAAATCCTATAAGGCTGGACGTAACACTACAATTATCTGAGCATAATTTCCCAAAGCACCCCAGCGTATTCAACAGATATTACACTTCATTTCTCCCGATAGCTTCCTGATGTGCGAAATGATTAATTCCTCTTTTTCTTTCTTCTTGCTAATTAATTCTGTATGTTTAATTCCTTGTTCCTTATTTCTCTCATTATGCATGAGCCCATATAATGCGAACATACTGTAGACATATTGTGAATATACTGAAGATATACTTTAGACATACGTATAACATTCTTGAGATATATTCGGTACATTTTCACAAACTGCCAGCGAAATTCTATGGGATAAGGCAACGCGGACATAGTACATTATGAGTATATACTCGGCATATCACAGACGTATCTCCAATATTATACGAATATTGCAATATACTTTCGCAATATCCTACTATTGTTCTCATAATCTACATCTGCTGTCTGGGATATTGCACTTACTGTCACACAAAGCAAGAAAATTATTGTTAAATCTAATTAGACAAAAAATAAAAAAAATAAGCTAATGTTACGATTATAAAAAAATATTAATAATAAGTAATGTATTAATAATGTGACAGCAATTCTTAAAATTATTATAAAAGTGATAACGTAAGGAATAAAAAGAGTACCAATGTTCTAAAATGTGGAAAGAGTAATAGCAATACAATGAAAAATCTACAAAAGTAAAATATTTTTAGCTACGTTAAATATTATAATAAAATTTAAAAAATATTAATATAATTTACTGCAAATTAAAAAATTATAATAAAAATAAACAAAAATGTGTTTAATTATATTTGATTCTAATATTTGACTTACTTTTTATAAATTATACATATCTTTATTGTGCAGTTCCAAGTGTCTAGAATCAACTTGGAAACTGCGGCAATCTAAATCATAAGCTTGAAAATGTGAACGTAATTTACAAATTGAATCTAAACATTCAACATTAATGCGGTTTCTCTTTTTATTCTTCACATCAGTGACGATAGAAAATATTCTTTCTGCTTCGGCATTGGAATGTGGAAGCGATAAAACAGCATATACTAATTGCTCTAAATTTGGAAACAACGGTTCATCATTAAAATTCTTTTTCTCAAAAATAATGTTCCACATTTTATCAATTTCTAAATTAGATAATGATATTTTGTCCGCGTCATTAAATACTGTTGGTAAAATTCTCCATTCGTAAGCTAAAGTCGTAATGTCAGATATACCAAAATGTCTTGCTATATTTATTAAATCTGGAAAGATCAATCTACTTTTATCGTACAAAGCCACTTCAGAATCTAAAAATTTAAGTTCGCGGAAGATGTTATTGTCATATGGTAACCGTTGTAACATTTCGTCTAATGCAGTTGTGTAAAATTCTAAACATTTTGATTTTACTTCTATAATAAAATCGGGACATTCAATTGTGAGATATTCTTCACATTCTGGACCAACATAAATGGAGTTTAGCGGCATAAAATTTTTTGGATTTAATATGTTTTTTGATATATCTTCTAAAGCATTAGACAACAAAAAATTTTGACCCAACTGCTTTATTAGCTGCTCACTATTTTCAGCAATTTTATGAATTAAAATTTTTCTAGATTGAAATAATGTATTAAACACGTTAAAAAACATTAAAATATATTTTAAAAAAAGCATATATGCTTTGATGACTTTATCATTTAAAATATTAAAAATGGAAATTGCCGTCTTATTTTTATTTTCTAAAGTTTCAAGGTTAAAGTAATGTTTTAAAACTTTCCAATTATCGAAAAGTCTATCAATACACTTTTGTAAAACAAGCCATCTTGTTCCTGATAATTTTAAAATTTTACGTGATTCTACTCCAAAAAATGATTGAAAATCAGATAGAATAGCTGATCTTTTAGCACTACCAGAAAAATATGTAGCAACTGCATGTAGAACATATTCACAAGAATCCGGCAATTTTGAACACGCTTTACTTGCGATAAGAGCTGAAGAATGGCATATACATCTTAATACAATGAAGGCCGGTACCTCTTTTTTTAATCTAGTCATAAAAGAATTGCGACTTCCTACCATAACGGAAGCATTATCGCAAGCCATTCCTACAATATTTGAAATTGGAATTTGTTTACTTTTCAAACAATATTTTCAATTGAAAAATATTTAACTAAGACACAAAGCATCTTATCATTTGCGACAGTTGTGCTTTCGTTCACTAAAATAGAAAATTTTGTATTTAGTAAATTATTAACTGTTTTTTCGGTTTAGCGTTTTCCTAAAACATTGACTATTATTTGCCTACATTTTTTTCGTGACAATTTCAGATCTTTTGCTATTTGTGAATCAGTTAATGTATCTTTTAATAATGGGACCATGTCATCAATTATTTCAAAAGCTATATTATGTGTCGCGTAAAAAGCAGCTAATTTTATTTCAGCTATTTTAACTTATTAATATGGTCTACAAATGTATTATTATGTACAGTTAATGCAGCAGATGGGTTGACATTACGTATCTTGGAGATATTTTTTACGTGGCTTTGTGTTTTTGAATGTCTAATTAAATCTAATTTGCCGCATGATAAAACTTTATTACAAGCCGTACAGACAGCTTCTCTATCATCTTCATGTGAGGTCAACCAATCTTTAAAAATATCCAAACCTAACCAGGCTCGTTGAAATGTTTTCGGCCTGTTTTTCTTTTGCTCCAAACTACTTGTTGATGGTTGTTGGAGATCCATCTTCTTACATTTATATCACAATACTAATGACCACTTACGTTATCACTTGCACTTAATATAAAACTAATAACTTAATCTAAACTTATCTCGCGGTAAAACGAACGCGGGACACGAACGCGGGAAAGAGACTGCGGGGTCTTGTGCGCATGTTTGGACCCTTGTAGGCACCCGATATAGCACCTATAACCGTCACTGGAAAAGTACTGATATGTCATCTCACGCATGCGCATGAGCGCGCCTGCCGCGCGGAATATCTCGTGAGTTCCCATCACTGCAATCAAGTCGATCGACGTGCTTATCCCGTATCAATTTTTTGAACTCTCGCACGTATCGCGTGTGTGTTGGGACATTTTGTCCCGGTTTGCTGTGTAACGCAGCCAATTGTGGATACGTTAATACAACACAATTTTTTAACTCTCGTACCCAGGTAGCAAGCTCACGTCATTTTGACGTCCCAAAATGGTCATTTACTGACTATTCTTGACGTCACGAAATGACGCTCTTATGACGTTAAAATAACGGTCGAATGTCACAAATTCCTGACGTCATGAAATGTATCGTATTTTGACGTCATAGAATGACGTGAACAATATGTTGTCAAAAAGATCTCTAAAACCCGGGAAAAAAAAGTCCATATAAAATTGGCCATATATGGATTTTGTCAATATCTGATCATATCTTGCCAAATATGATCATATATGGTATGCGATAGTTTATCATATATGAATACATATAATCAGATCTGAAATTGCAGCACTCCTATCCCAGCAAACACCAATATATAACCATTACATTGCTGCAATAAAACGGAATGTAACAGGTAATATTACATGAACGTTACATGTAACATTCCTGTTAGTTATAATTTCCTACTCATGTGATGTTATAGTTACATAACATAAATATAGCGTAGAACTGAACTGTTATATAACTATAACCGAGATGTTTTGTAATGGCAATATAAACTATTATATTGCTGTTATAAAAAATAATTACAGTGTTGTTATATATGTACATGTATATATTTTAGCACATAATTCCCAGGAGGTTAAGTACTTAAATTAAGTTTACATAAAACAAAAAATACTTTTGAATGCAATTTCGTTGTTTTATGTAAAATTAATTTAAGAACTTGACTTCCTGAAAATTGTAAGTTCTAAAATTATAAAGGATAGATATAATTATAAAGGAAAAAGATAACATTAAAAATAGTCTTTTCAATAAACTTCTTAATATATTTAACACATATATTTATCAACAAAATAAACTTATATCTAAACAAATGTATACATATTATACTTTATGATTATTAGTAAATATATTTTAAAAATAATTTTTAAAAACATAAAAAACGAGGGAAAATAAGAGAAAAACATTAAATAAACTTCACGTAATGTTGAACTAAATTATAGCTTTGCTCCAGCTGTCAATCACAATCTCAACGTCAATCACGTCTCCTATAGTTTTATAAAATCCGAAATTGTCAGGACATGATAGTGACATGAGTGCAAGCGCTTCCATTTGAGTTCAGTTTTCTGTAAAAAGAAAATAATAAATAATATTATATAACGCTCACCAATACACTAATTCATATATAGAACATTAAATACGTATTCAGAATATTCGAGGATTGGTACGAATAAACCGTCATGCGCATGTATGCATCTCGCTATTTTGCACGCTGGTGCACGCGTAATCGACGCAACGCCGCAACATGATGACGTGCGCGAGGTTAGCAGCGAGTCAGTTTTTAGTTTTATGCATAATTTGCATATTTTACATCGTGAAGGAAAATACGACTGTGCTTAATTTGAAGTTTAGTCTAACACAATGGGTTGTATAATCAGATAAGTCTCACAAAATTTTTATTTTTTTGTATGGAGTAAGTATTCTGAGATAAGATTAATACTTTGTGTTATGTTTTATTTTTAGTTATATTAAAAGCAAGAAAGGAAGAAACACTTTATTTGAGCGTAAAGTAGAAGAAAGAATAGACGAGTAAGGAAAGAAAGATATAAAAGAGAGATTAACCTCACAGCTTGGAATTTACAGTGTGCCGAACAGAATATGTGGACCTTGAAGGTATCAAATAACATAATTTTACCAAAAAAGTTATAGGATGAAGTGAACAGTTTATTTTTTTGTGTGAGAAAATATCTATATTACAATCTAACTTGTTTCGAGAAAACCTTCGCAAAAGATTTAATAAAGAACAAGCAATTTGATGAGATTATCATTATTATCATATTTATTATTCAAATTTTAAAGAGAAGCAGTAAGAAATTTTATTAATACATTATTAAAAAATTGTTGGCTGTTACACCAAAATTCTCTTTCTTGTAAGCTGGTGTATGCTATTGATAAAAAATTCACCGAAGTTTGTCTCTGTTTAAGCTTAGCGAACCATTATATAAAGAATTGGCAGAGCAATTCATATCAAAAGGATTATCCAAAGGTGTACCTCCTAGTTCTTCAAGTATGTCATTATCTTATGGCAGGCTAGGTAAGAGAATAATGACAAATGTTATAATTTTATTTTAATATTGTATTGCAACTATGTGACTCTTAAAGGTATCGTACAACCATCTTTTTTAAATTACTGAAATAAATAAAAAGCGAAATCTGATCTGAAACAATTACAACAAAGTATACAGACTAATGTCACTCAACTAACCTGCCGATGATGTGGTCGCAGGCTGTAATATAGGAAATATGTTTATGAATGTCAAAGATTATCTGTAGGTCTTAGTCATTTAGTAACTGTTATGCATTTTGTGTCAGCCAGATATACGCCTCAGAATTATATTGATAAAGCTCTTAATTACATTAAAAACTAAAAAGTAAGTATTTAAATACTCTGTTGTTCCCAAAATAATTTATTCTAATTAATACAATTCTTTTCATACATTCACAATGATCACATTCAGAATTTTTATTTATATTTTTGATTCTCTAACTTAATTGTTTGTAAATTGAGGCATATATAAGACGAAAGACTACAAAATAGGCATATATGAGACGAAAGACAAAATAAGATATTTTTATTTATAGAATAATTTAAGAATGACCAGTGAATGTGCGTATGATTATTCTGGAAATGTGCACAAAAGTGGAACTTGAGAAGGAACATTTGATTATTCCTATCTCTAATTTGCTGGGTTTTATTCTAAAAACATATAATGGCTATAATTTATTCTTACCTGTTCTAATCCTTGTGAAAATTTCTTCAACTTTTATAAACTTCAGTTATTCTTTGCGTTCTTTTAAATTTTAAGAAGAACAGTTGTCCGAATGATGTAAGAATAATTGGCAGAATCCTGTAATATAAAATTAGTTTTAATATGATACGTCTTTATAAATTATATTTATAAGTTTATAACTGCCTTTATATATTGTATGATTTACACATATGCTATGTGACTTTTGCAGAAATGTATGTAAAACTAGCAGCCCGAATAATAAATTATCTTTAAATTTACTTAAGAAATACATTATTTAAATATAAAAATATGTAGTTGTGCAGATCAAAACAAGAAACATATCGCTATACATTTTGTCAATAATAGATTTGATAATATACATATCTGTTAGTTTTAACTTTAACGATAAATTTATTGCTTCGCAAGATAGAGTAGAACTTTTATCTGCCATACTTTTTTGTTCATTTTGTGCAAAAATGCATCGAATAAGCAGCGTATACAATTTTATCGAAATTGTATGATGGATCTAAATTGTATAATTATCAATGTACCGTCAATTCCACAATACATGTTGCATCGAATTAACATGTAATATTAAAAATAAAAAATATATAAAGGCGGTTATAACTTATAAATCTATATTGTTGTTGCTGACTAAACATAACCTACAAAACATGTAGGAAAGATTATAATAAGTTATCTATGATGTATATTATATATAAGAAAATTAATATATGTTAATTAAATGCAGCAACATTTTCTACACCTTTTTATATAATCTTTAATAAATGTTGACTTAAAAAACATAAAGGATTACCTGATTAAAGTTGCAAGAAAACAACATCTCTCTTTCGTCATTATAGCATCCACTAGGGGAAAGCGCGCCTAATGCACGAGATGTACGTTGTGCGATTGAGGTTAGAGTCTCACAAGATTCAAATTTTATAATATTTATATAACATAAGTGAAACAATTGTTGTGTAACCACGCAACATTGTGGTTACATCACTGTCCGGTTATTGTAACATACAAATAACGAAGTAATATTATAGCTTCATAATTTTGTTACATCACATATATGTAGTAAAGTTTCGTAACTATAATATAAATAGAGTGTAACGTCTGTTATATTACATGTTACTCTCACGTTATATTGCATTTATATTTGGTGTTTGCTGGGATCATATATACTTAGATATGATTAGATAAATATATAGGTTTTCAGGAAATTTGTGCACAATATTTAATAGCGTTTTTCACTGGAAGAAATAGTGCGCACTGAGTGCGCACTCGCCGCAGGCAACGTGTTTCACTCATAGAGTGCGTTTTTAAATTCGCAACGGATGCACTGGAGTGTCATTCTATCTTTGTTCAACTTTCCGTAAGTAACAAAGATGGAATGACATTCTGGTGTATCTGGTGCATCCGTTGCGAATTTAAGAACGCATCCATATAGCGTAAAACACGTTTCCTGCGGCAAGTGCGCACTCAGTGCGCACTAGTTCTCCCAATGAAAAACGCTATAAAGCTATATGGACTGATATTTTCTGTATAATGCGTATTGTTTAACCAATCAGAGGCGTAATTCTATTACAGCATTAGGGATGCAGTTACAGAGTTCAAAATATAATGGAATGGAAAAAACAAATGGTAAGAATCAACTAATCAGAACAATTCCATTCCGTTGTTTTATGATTTTTTGATTGGTTAACACCTACTATTTGCTTTTCCATTCTATCATTTCGAACGCCATGTGACCGTACTCTAACAGGAGCACAACAAAATTATGTCTTTATATAATTATTAGTTATGCAGTACGCATTATTCAGAAAATATCAATCCATGTAGCCTTTACTCTCAAATTATGATTATAATATTTTGTATGATATTCCATAATTTGCGATATAATTATGCTATTTTTTAATAAAATTTATTTTTTATATTTTAATAAAAAATTAATCAGACATGTATGTTGAACGTGAACTACAAATTATGGAAAGCTGTACACAAAAACATAATATGAGAGAAAATACTACACATACAAAGTTTTGCATATTTTCAAAGTAGTATAGTCACAGTACATGAATTTCGTACAATGTACTTTAATATTTTAATTACAATATATTTTAAATAATTACAGTTTATTCTACTATACAATACTGTAGTATGTCTTATCTATAAAATTGCACATGCATTAAAATATTTAAAAAAATTTTTTTGAAACAGTAAATCAAAACAAAGAAGAAAAAAAGTATTATGTTTTTATATTAAAATTAAAGTAACTGTACTTTCAAAAGAAATTATAATATAATAATGTTTTTATATAAAAATTAAAGTGACTGTACTTTCTAAACAATTAAAAAGGAAAAAAAGTATTATATTGTAATATAATGTTTTCATATTAAAATTAAAGTAATATGGTATATCAGTATACCATTTTTGTGTATGTATTACTAGCTATTAAGAAGAATAGAAAAGTAAATGTAATATCCAAGAATTATTTTGAAAGAACAGTTACTTTAACTTTGGTATTACAAACTTTTATTACTTTTTATATTCTTTCTTTAATTCAACTAAACGCTGTGTCATAACATGAAGAAGCATCCTTGTGGATTGTTTGTCCCAACGTCTGACTTCTGCTACACGTTGAGAATATTCTGAAAGTAGTGACATTTTTTAATAATTGATACTTGTCTATAAATTTATCCTACGAAATATAACTATTAGTAAAAATGCTCATTTATTATGGCCATTTTGGCCTTGCCATCTAATGGAACAGTTTGCATAGACTTATCCCGGGCAGTGGCGCGAGGTGCCTGTCCTGTAACTGTTGCATTCATAATAGTCTCAATTTTGAACACTCCTTGTACAAGACGTCTTACGATATGTGACGCTTTACAAGCATGTCCAAGAGCTGCCAAAAGTACCGACTGACGACAGAATATTCCATCACGGAGCAAAATCATCTGGAAATTAAGTTATTAATTTAGTTTCTTATTTTACATGTGTTGTATAACACGTATTTGTTTGCTATACATTACCCTTATATGAAATTATTTTCTGTGATAAATTGGCAACTGATAATTTATTGTGCTCAGTAATTTCATTGTTCGTACGTTAAGTAATAAGACTACTAAGCAACAGTAATTTTTTACTGGCCACTTTATTACAACCAGAAAAAATTTTCTATAAAGATTACTATATATAATATAGCAAACGTTTAAACGCACAAAGAGCTAATTCCAAAATCTTTATAAAGGAAGACACCTATTATAAGATAAAATCTTAATATGAGATGCTCTTTCAAAGAACAATAAATTTATTGCGGAATCAAAAAATTACATCTATTAGTTAAGCAGAAACCTTGCTATCTAAGCTCATATTAAGATCCTATCTCGTAATGGTGTTTTTCCTCTGTATGAAACTGCAATGTAGTGCGACTATAATAAATGATCCGTTAAATAAATATACCGTTTCATCAGGCCAATCCTTTCCATATAATTGATGTTCTTGTCGCGCCTCATATATAATTTTCTCTTGCAGGTTTTCTTTTTCCTCATTATTACGAACTTTAATATAATATAAAATAAGCATTCCATAGAACAAAAAACAAGATATAAAAAAATATTAAATTAAAGAAAAAAGAAAAGAGTTTTAGGTGCACACAGAATAAATTGGACACAGCCAATAAAATTAATCGTTTAATCCAAACAAACCATTCAATTTCATTGGTTTGTATCCGATTGCAATTAGCATAATTAGCTCCCAAGATAGTATTTCTTATAATATGAAAGTAAATAATACCATTTGTTTCATTATTTGTTTCTTGATTTATGGGTGAATCGCATCGATCAGTATTACTACTTATGCTATTGTCATCAGAGCTCAACATATCATCTATAAAATACAAAATGTTTTACAATATTTTTTACAAAAATCTTTCAGTAACAACATTATTATGTTATTACTGACCTGTTGCAGAAGGTGATGTTTGACACGGCGTATTAGTTTTCGAAAACAGGTCCGACTTTAAAGATACACTTGAGCTTGTCCTAGATAGTGTTGAAGAAGTAGCACTTTCATGAGAACTACAGGGAACTGTGTTCACAAGTACAAAATAGTATATACATTGTCAATGTCAAAAAAAGCTGAAGAGAAAAGGGAAAGGAAGTAGTATAATTACTTACGTGAAATTATTTTATTACGTGATGCTAAATGTTGCGAAACACAATAATTCTTCCCATGATACATACTTCCTTTTTCTAAATGTAATTCTTTCATTGGCTTTGACGATAGTCTTGGACTACTCACATGTTCATATTTACTCGTGGATGGAACAGCATCTACATATGCAAAATGTACTATACATACAAAATGTAGTAATTTTAAAAGGAGCATAAGAAGGAAAACAAATATGAATAAATATAATAGTTTTACATGGCACTTTATACGGCGAAAGATTCCTATTTATATTTTCCTTATCAGATACTGTACTTGATCTTTTATGAAACACATTTGCAGGAGTAATTATAACATTATTTGAACTTGATGAACCAACATCTGGAAATACAAAATAGATAGAATTTATTATAATGATATTGAAAAACAAAAATTATATAAAAGGGTAAAGAAAAAAATATACCACTAATAAAAATGCTACTTTACCTGGTTGTTTACGCTCAAGTTCACATATTTTTGCCTTGAGTGTTGAAATTGTCCTTATAGCGTCTTCAAGTGACAATTCATTCTTTACCGATGAAGTATCGTTACATGTTTTAGAAAACACATTATTGTTCTCTGAATCTATGTAATGTTCATGTGGCTTTACATGTTCAAGTAGTGTAGATTGACTCGTGTTTTGTACTGCTTGTATCTTGTCCTAAAAATGAAATATAAAACAATCATAAAGCAACAACAATAAACTTGTTTGATAGATCTGTACCTCTTGCTTTTGGGGAGAGAGTGTCTCTGAATCACTGAACGAGATTGATGAACATTCAAGTAAATCCACATTATTCATTATTTGGTGCAGTTGAGTTTGTTTTGTATGGATTTCGTGTTTAGATTTTTTTATCTAAAATAGAAATATATATTCAGAAACACTTGTCATACTGATATAGTGCAATAAAAAAAAATTAATTTTTCCATAAGTATATACATATATATATATATATATGTATGTATATATGTGTATATATATATATATATATATATATATACACACACTAATTATATTAGATCTAAATAATAAATATACCTTTTTCTTTGGGTGCATTTTTTTTGTAATTTTTTTCTTCCTCTTATCGGATGGCAAGATACAATCTTTGTATTTTTTATTTTGAATTGAATGTCGTCTTCCTTCTACAATAGACTGAGATTGTCCTGTTTGCTTTTGTTTTTCAGAACGCAGTTTTGTAAGATGTGTTTCCAATTCCTTCTCATTTTCTGAAATTATTTTCTTTCTGTCATTGCACATAACAAAGTATAGAAATAAATTATAGAAATAAAACAACTCAAACAGCTATTTCCAAGAGATGTATCCCAGATAGCAAAATATCTTCAAAATTCCTGCATCCGGATTGCAATCTGGGATTTAAAATATCATAAAGTATTTTTAAAATTTATAAATATCTCTTGGGCCCGTTTCTACCAACGGAGATTAACTATTATAAGCTTGGTTTAATTTATTCTTTATCTTTTTCTAATTTTTGGAACTAGAATAAGATGACAATTAAGTAAGTTAAACCGAAATTAAAGTTAATCCACGTTGGTAGAAACGAGTCGTGGATGTTTTTAATATGTTTTTACAGATCATCTTTGCTACTTGAGAAGAAACAATTGTATTTAATAAATTTATTTAGGCCCGTTCCTACCAGCGTAGATTAACTTTAATCTCAGTTTAATAATTGACTTGTCATGTCATTTTAGTTTCAAAAATTAGAAAAAGATAAACAGTAAGTTAAACCGAGATAAAGTTAATCTCCATCACAGACGGAGTCTTTCAAAGACATGCATTTATATATTATTGATGGCACTATTAAAAAATATATTTTAATCACGTTTTTTATGCTTTTTCACACATAATCATTTTATTAGTGTGCCATTTAAATATTTAGTATTAGACACAAGACAGCGAACAAGCAAACAAACGATAAAGAGAGAGAGAGAGGAAGGGAGGGAGAGAGAGAGAGGGGGAGAGAGAGAGAGAGAGAGAGAGAGAGAGAGAGAGAGAGAGAACGAGAGAAAGGGAGGGAGGGGGGGAGAGAGAGAGAGAGAGAGAGAACGAGAGAGAGGGAGGGAGGGGGGAGAGAGGGGGGAGGGAGCGAGCAACAGTCATTAAAAAAGAAAGATTTTTTAGTAGTCTAAAGTGTAATACCTTTTTTCTGCATCTATTATTTTTACTTACCAGAGTGCTCAATTACTGTACCAAGATATATCTTTTCATTATATACAAACTGCACTGTGTCTCCTTTTCCAACGTTATTTTCACAAATCACATCCGATTCGTTGCATATGAGCAATGAATCGTCCTTTTCGCAATGTAATAAAAACATAATACACTTTTGGGAAATAATTAACGAGTATCACGTTCTCGATCACTGAATGCAGAGAATATAAAGGTGCCTTTTCAGGCTGACGCTTGACGCTCATTTTCAGCGTCAAAAGACATCACGTGACTAAAAATAAAGATACCCATTTGTAATTTTTAGTCACGTGATGTCTTTTGACGCTGAAAATGAGCGTCAAGCGTCAGCGTGAAAAGGCACCTTAAGTTTTATGGTTCCGCGGAAATGTTGTGATACCGTGATGTGCGAGAGGTTAATGGCAAATCCGTTTTGTGTGGTATGTTTAAAATGCGCAAGTCTAGCCAACAGTCGATCGAATTGTTATCTTATTGTTCTTTTCTGTTTGTTTAGTTTCACGACGTTCCGGGATTACTTGCAGAACACGTATAATGGTCTCGACGTGCTGATTAACAATGCCGGCATAGCATTTTTCTTTATTCTGGCACGATTTTGAAATTAATAGCCTTACTGGAATCCGGATCATCCATTAACGCATAATTCCATCGTATTACGTAAAAAAGAAGATAAAAGGGCTTGGAGAAGGAGTGTCATTGACATGTTAGCATTTAACATGGCATTTGTTTCGTAACGGAGTATGTGCCTTTTTCAAAACTATGCAACTATATTTGTAATTTCATATATAATTATCTAATTATATTTTCTTTTAGTTGTGAATATTATGGACCCAGTATTTTATTCATGCTTGACCACTGTATCTACCAGGGTGTCCAAAAAATATGTTATGTCTGTTAAATACTATGAAGGTATTGTATACAGAGGGAGCGGTTCACTTGGATACAGTTCAATTGGACACCGTTCAGAACTGTGTCCAAAATTTCGTGTCCATTTGCGACGTGTCCAATTGAACTGTGTCTAAGTTAATGCCACTCTATACAAATCGTGATGAAGAATGTCAATTTGATACTGTATGCTATATAAAATAATACAAAATAAGACATTGGGTGACAGACAATAACTCACGGAAAGAATAACTACTTGGAGGCGCTTGGAGTGTCTTTTTTTATGTATGTTTTTCTTTTTTTATTACATTTTTGCATATATTATTTATAATAGGGCAGTTTAATCTCCAAGTGATCGTTATAAAACAGCATGTCACATTTATTGCAGATCATGGATTGTCAAGCATCTGTAACTGATTCATCACAAGAAGATTTAGTACCGTGGACCAAGAAACGCAAACTTTCTGTACAAGATGTACCATTGCCAAAAAATGTAAGCGTAACAAATCTGTACATGTTCTTTTCATAGATGTTATGTTTGATATCTTACAATTGTTAATCAAAAATACATTTTTTAATATTTTATGTTTATTTTTACAGGCTTCTTATAGGACAGTTTATCGATGGGCCGAACATGGTGCTTTAAATGTAATAAAGACTGTGGAGAAACTAAACGTTTGTGATGTTTCAATTTCTCATTCAGATAATGTCAGCATTTTTTTACCAGAAACAAATTTAATTTCGTCTTCTTTTTCGCACAATAACGATGATGTGAACACATCTTTTGTGTCAGCTGCACATGCTGTACATTCTTTGACTGTATGTGTGAATGATAATCTCAACACAGAAATGTTAGACAATAATCCAATCGAAGTATTGCCAGAAGAAAACTATAGAAATGAAATTCAAATGATGAATAATTTATGTGCTGACATAGTATCAGAAAAGTTATTTCAGAACAGCAACATAACGGTGGATTCAGATGGATGTCACTTGTTATGTTGTTATGTAAAACATCAGAAAACGAATGCATGTCTTGTAGATGAATTACAGATTATAAAAAAAATACTACTACAGCCTAACAGAATACCGTCAACAGTCTATAAATTGTTTCAATATGTATTAGCTTTTGTACCTTCTTGTAAAATTATGGAACATTTTTGTTGTCATAACTGCCAATACTATTGTGGGATTGAACCAATTCTATGTCCTGCTTGTAACAATCATGAACAATTTATTCCATTTTACGAGTTGGACATAATAGAACAACTTCGATATATGTTCGAGCAAAGAAATTTGGCGGAAGTTTTGGATACAACAGAGATATTGCAATATAGGGATAGTAACATCATTACCGATATAACAGATGGTTCAGAGTATAAACGAGTTAACTCTAGACGAAGAAAATATGATCTAACACTGATATTGAGTACTGATGGTGCATGTTTGAAGAAAAGTTAAAAAAGTAGTTTATGGCCAGTCAGTTTTATTATTGCAGAAGTACCAATCAAACTTCGTCGTATGTTTATGCTGTGCGTTTCAGTATGGTATGCTGATGTAAAACCAGAAATGAATACCTATTTGATACCTGTATGTATGCGGCTGAGAGATTCCTTTCACAATGGTGGATTTACATGGACTCATCCCCGAACAAAATTAATATTACGAAGTAAAGTCACAGCTCCTTTAGTGGTGGCTGATGCTCCTGCAAGGGCGATGATACAAAATATTCATAATTTTAATGGAACGTATGGCTGTAACATTTGCGAAATAAAAACTTGTCAAACAGAAGAAGGACTGTGACATATAAGAGTATACAAATATCAACATAATGAATGCCATTTGCGAACACATGAAAGAATGATACAATATGCTAATTTGGCTGAAGAATCTCATTGTGTTGTGAAAGGTGTGAAAGGTAGAACGATTGCACAGATATTACCTGGTGCTGATCTCGGTACATTACTGATTCCAGAAATTTTGCATTCTGTTGCTTTAGTAGTAGTGAAGCAAATGATTACTTTGTGATTAGAGAAACCTGGTGACTGGAATATTAAAGTTTACCTTACAGACATCGATATATTCCTTATGCAAATAAAACCTCCAGATACATTGAATCGTCTTCCACGACGTTTATCTTTGAGCAAATTTTGGAAAGGTTATGAATACTTCTATTGGGCTTTATTTTATTCCATTTTCGCTATAAAACCATTTTTGCCTTTAAAATATGTACAACATTGGATTCTTTTTGTCATTGCAATTCATATATTGTTACAAAATAGGATTTGTATTCATCCTGATTTAGAAAAAGCAGAATATTTGCTTCAAAAATTTGTTGAACAGTTTCAGAACCTTTATGGTGAACGAGAACTTACATACAACATTCATCAAATGCTTCATCTAGGTTTAAGTACCAGACGGTGGAGCCCGTTGTCTGCTAATAGTGCTTTTCACTTTGAAAATTTTATAGGAACTCTGTCTGGAATGGTTCATGGATCAAAACATGTTGGTAAAGAATTAACTACTAATATTAAGATTTCTCAGGGAATACAAGTTCTACAAAATAGAATCGACATACATGATTCATTCAAGATTTTTGAGGATAAAGCTTTAGGGAAAAGTGTAAATGTCACGTTTACAGCAGAAGAAAGAAACCTCCTAGCAAGTAAAGGTATATTAGCAGACAATGTAACAGTTTATTCGAGAGCTCGTATTAAAGGTGAAATATTTACGTCACAATACTATAAATCAATTAAAACAGCGATCTACATAATAAAGTGTATAATGCCGGATAATTCAGTTCTTTACGGATCTATTCGATATTTTGCCAATCACTTAACAACTATTTTTTGTATCATTGATCCATACTCAATAAATCATGCTAAAATTTTGTTCCACAAAGAAACTCGTGACAAACTTAATCATATTATTCCCATAAAAGATGAAGGTTCACCATTAATATTGCGTACCACAGATTTACGTCATGTAAGCAAAGTTCTACAAATCAATGATTACATTTGTATAATTTCTGAATCATTGAGGAAAAATATGTTGTAACTTTACTCTTGATAGGCAATTTATCTTTTGTATTTGGTACTCTCATTTGATCCTGGTATAAGAATTTTGGAGTGTCAATTATTCTGTTTTATGTGTTAAGCTACATAATTTATATTATGTGATTTGCATTTATAATATAATAAGCGTGCAAATCTGTAACAATACGTAATAATATTATGCAATGTTTTATTGTATATATTTATACATGATAATTTTTGCGTGATGTATGTAAGCCTGCACTTATCATAAAGCATAATAAAGTTTTATTTCTTTATTACATTTATTATCTGTAATCTCTTCTCTAGTCCCGATATCATATATTAAATACAATTTTAAATATAATCACTAATTGTTAGCTAATTCTACACTAATAATAATAATATAAAAATGAGTGTTGTTTTTAAATACTGCATAATTAATTAAATACTTCAAGGTAATTTTAAGAAAACAAATAAATTTTTATTCTACTTACCATTAAAAGAAATTTATATTTGACTATATAAAAATAGGTGGAATTATATATATTTAGTCATATATATTAATTACATGTGTATCATATATGATTTCAGAGCATACACGAAACAAACGCTTGTTTTGATTTTGTATATGTTTAGATATGGTATCCATATCTGACCACTTCTGATTATAAAAAATAAAATAAAGTGTTTAATACAATTTTTTATAATCAGAAATGATCAGAGATAGACACTATATCTAAGCATATACAAAACTAGAAGCGTGCGGTTAATCTCATGCATGATTTGATAAAATTGTAAATAATAATATAAATATATTTATATAATTATATATAATTGTATATAATACCATATATGACCGTATATAACCATACATAATACCATATAAAACCATGTATAACTGTATATAACTTTATCTGTTTTTACATAAACAGATATGGATTATTTTTTCCCGGGAAGATATCCTGTTTCTGAAAATGATAACATAAAGAGACTTCTAAAAGATAACATATAATGTCAGAATGTTAACCAATGCGTCGTTTTTTGAGAACAGAAAGATATCATGAAACTAATATCTAAAAGATTTCTTAAATCGGATATCTTTAAAATGCAACTAGAGATTAAAAAATAAAATAAAAATTTCATTTTTTTTTATTATTCTTATCAACAGTACGTACTAAATTTGGGACAAATATTTATTAATTAATTAAATTTAAATTATATTATTTTATTTTATTCTTACTTGCCGCTGGTAGGTTTTGAACCCGGGACCTTAGAATTACAAACCTTGTACTCTATCTGCTACGCCAGTTTGAATCATCGATATGGGTACTTGTTATTGTCTACATATACCTATATGTTATAAACTGTCGCAATTATATTATTTTTTATAAAAGCAATTAAATTTTGCAAAACATATTAAAAATAAATAGCATTAACTTATTTACTTATTAATTTCATTGTTAAATTTAACTTTTTCTATAACCTTTATAATTTGATGGAAATTGCGATCTATTTAGCACTAAGCTTTGAAGCGTTTAAATGCATGGTTAATTTGACCATTTTGAAATTATTTCCAAGATATCTAAATGTTTTCTTAAAAAAGTTCTCTTAAAGTTGAATATAATATGCTTATATAATATGCTTATGCTTTACGCCTTAAATCTCATTGTATAACCGCTTTAGACCGTGTCTAAAATATGTCTTAATGACGTCTTTATGTCCCGATTTTGGATGTGTGCTGTCTGGGAAAATAATCGTCAGATCATGACTGAAATATGACTTTGAAACGACGTCATCATGACGTCAATTTTAGGTCATGTAAAAAAATGGTCATTTTGACGACATATGACCAGATATGACCATTTTGGGACGTCAAAATGACGTGGGCTTGCTACCTGGGTACGTATCACGTGTGTAGACTGTTATTGGAAATAATTAACCTTTTTGACAACGTTTCTGACAACAGTTTGACAATTAATAAACCAGACGATAATTATAGTGTTGCGCTTAAGTTGCTGTAAAATGTGACTGAATCCAGTATCTCTGTAAAATTCTGTAATTTCTAATCACGAAAACATGAAATAAAATTGAAATATATAATATAAAATTGTTTATTCATAAAAAATTTTTTTAAATAATAAAATAAAAATAATAAAATATAAGTATAAAGTATTTTATTTAAAATAATAAAAAATAAAAAATAATAAAACATAGCTTTTGGAATCCCTGGCGGAAAAATTTTCTACAAAATTCTAAAGAACTACAAAAATTTACAAAAGTCTGTTTCAAATTTAGCATTTTTCTGTACAAAAAATGCTAGAATTGGAACACTTTTGTAAATTTTTGTAGTTTTTTAGAATTTCGTAGAAATTTTTTCGCCAGAGATGCCTAAAATAATTTTTATATAAGATAAAACGTCATAAATTTGACAAAAATAAAACGTCTATAAAGCGTCATAAATAAAAAAAATTAGACGTCTTTTAGACCTCTTAAAAACGTCTTAAATCGGGTCATAAGACGTCTTAAAAACGTCTAAAAGACGTCTTTTTGATAGTTTTATAAGACGTCTTATAGAAATATAAGACGTCTTTTAGACGTCTTTAAGACGTCATAATGTTCTCTGGGTAGCTAATCAGTATCTTGAAAAAAGTTAGATAATAGCTAAATTAACGGCAAGGAAAAGATAATATAGCTATAGATAATAATTGAAATTTAATCTAAAGTCTATTATTATAAGTCTGTTATTAAATTAACAATATTTTTAAAGGGATAAAAATGAGGAAAGTGAACTTTTTTTCAAGCTTTTTAGATCTGTACTAATAAATGTACTTATTTAATTTTTAATATATACCGTGTATTTTTATTACATAATACAAATTAATCATACTAGAGAGTAGAGACTTTATGAAGTTGTAAGTCGTAAGATATTAACCAATCACATTTGAATTTAAAGAAGAATAATTAAATATGATTGGTAATTTCTTATGACTTATAATTCTATTATGGACAAACCTGTGCTTTCGCGTTTTCGTTCGCACGCATGCGTATAAGAAAGAGAACATTTACATATTTTTCCTCTCCTTAACTTTATAAGAAAAAAGTTAGAAAAATGGCTAATAGCAAAATTCATTTTTAGCAAGCTAGATGAAAAAAAAGCTAGATCTAGCTACAAAATAGCTAAATTGGCAACACTGATAACAAAAAGACAACTTTAATACTAAATAAATTTGATAATGTTTTTTGTATCTTA
Organism: Monomorium pharaonis; assembly: GCF_013373865.1. NCBI lineage: Eukaryota > Metazoa > Arthropoda > Insecta > Hymenoptera > Formicidae > Monomorium > Monomorium pharaonis. Next base: position 3,324,451 of record NC_050468.1, on the reverse strand, counting down.
CATTACTTACATTACATTTTGTACAAACAAAACAATGCAGTTAAAAAAAATTTTTGGATAATTATAATCAGATACAAAATGGTAAATATAATAAAATGTAGAAATAAAATAATAAAAAAGTAAAAAAATTGGCATTTTTAGTAAACCACAGTCATAATTATATTACTTGCTTGTGAGCAATTTATCGATGTGCTGGAAATATGTTCTGATATATGTTCTTTTTTAATAATGTAATAAGTACAAATTTTTTTATTTATCAAAATGTTATTTATTGTGTTTCTTTACGAAAATATCCACTCATGTTGCTTATGAATGGTAACAGTAGATGCATTTACATCTGATTCAGTAAATTAAATAATTAATAGAGAGCACATATCAGAACATATCTCCAGCACACATCCCCAACTTGCTCATAAGTAAGAAATGCAAACGATTTATAACCTTTCTATAAATTTATTCATAACATCAGTGAACGCTGCAATTTCTCTATTTTGTACATCGATCATTGCTTTATGTCGTCTTTCCCTTGTTGATTTTCTTTTATTCGCATCGTCACAAAGAGTCTTGGATCAAGCTTCTAATTCTCTATTTAATTTGCTCTTCTCTGCTTTTATACTTTTTCTGTATTATCAGAATTACTGTCTACTTCTTCAGAGGTATCATCACTATTATTATCATCATTTCCTGTTGTAAGGATTCTTTTTGTTCTTGAGGAGGCAAGAGCAACAGGTGTGACATTTGATGATTTGCAAAATATTTCGTCCAACTTGTCATAAAATGAACAGGTCTTTGGAGTATTCCCAAACCTGGAGTTGTGGTTCTTCACAGCCATGTACGCCTTCCTTATGTTTTCCTATTTGTTTTCAGTCTAAATGACGGTAACTATTAGGTGTACAACTTTGCTTTCGCCTTTTTTTTCGAAATTCGAGACTTTATTGTGAAAAACTGGTTATACATTTACAATTCAAAGTATTATCCATCGTTGGCCACTATTTTCTCCCATCTTTCTGGCAGCATATGAATCCCGCGTCAAAAAAACTGGTTATCTTTTGAAAGAATCCACGAATTGATATAATTTTTCACTTCTTCATAAGAACGGAAGCTGGTCAGCTAGGCCGTATGTCATTGATCGAAACAAGTGATAGTAAGAGGGAGCAATGTCCGAAGAATACTGCTCGTCGCGCTCGAATCTCAGCCACGCTATCGCGAATAATAGTTGGGCGCCAGACGCGCACTACGACGCGTCAATTCACGAAATTTGCTAGACCCAAACGGCTTCGATCCTCGCGCGATGACCTCGGCCAGCTCTGTCTAATGGTAGAGGGGCGGGGCTGTACGTAAGGGAGCGGGTAACGTCTACGACACGAAGGGGCGGACGACACACTAGAGAAATCAACTCCGTATTTAACAATTAACAGAAATTTATTCAAAATAAATGTAAGAAGTGAACAATGATATCAACGGGACGCTGCTGATTTGCTATACCGCCGCGATCGACAATGACGGGCGATGGGATTTTCCGCGCACAAGAATTTTCGGGCGTTCGAACGTGCCGACACTCCCGGCAACGATAGATCACGACCGCGAGACTCGCGAGGGTCGGAAAGCAATCGTCGGCCGCCGCTGCGTCTTGCTTCGTCTCGAGACCGGCAGTCCCGTCCGACCGCTACTCGCGACACGATACTCGCTCGCGTGAGGGCTCTGCGGCGCACGCGGTCGAGGGGAATCTCTGACGGAATTCGAGCGTCCTCGCGAGTGTCTTCCCCGTGGCTCGGCGCGTTGGCGTCCTGCCTGCTTACATCCGATAGATCCCCAACTAAACAAGCGCACGCATAGCCCGCGGCCTACACGATCCACGCACCAACGCGAAAGCGGATGCAGAAAGGATCCTGGGACACCCCGCTAGCCGGCAACCGCTCCCACGAAAACATTCACACAGCGGGCCACCTCACCGATAAAACTCCGGACATCGTCACCTCCCTAGTCTCCAGGCTCGTCCTGGTCATTCTCGCCTGGGCCTCGCACTGGCCATACCGATATGTCACCCGGGATACGACACGCTACTTAACGGTTGGACCGTTTGCACGCAAAAGCGGGGTGGATCGCGGTCGATCCCGGATCGACGCCACAACCCCCCATTCAATCATGCGCATTGTCTCCGCGCCGTGACCCAATTGCGGCAAGGCGCGCAGTCCTGCGACCGCTGTTAATCCTTCTGGGGGCCTCGCAGGCCCCCGCGAAATTTTCATTCTTTCGTCGGGCCACCGCCCCACAGTGGGAAAAAAGCTCATTTTTTGGACAAAAATCTACCTACAGGGCAATTCTCAACCGATTTTAAGTTTGATTAGCTTGTTTTACTTGTTAAGGTTTGCTCTTTGACGTAGTGCTGCGGCATTATCGATATAGAGTTGAAATACAAAATGGCGGATAGAAATAGAGCGTCAAAAGTGTTAAAATGCTATCTAATGATACTTTTTGTCTATGATATCAAACATATTTATTTTAAAATGGGTACATATATGTTTTTTGGGTCGCGGGACACGAATTTGAGGTCAAATTGAACATTCAATAATCACAATTTATTATAACATTTATTATAAAAGTAAAAAATACTAAATCTTTACAAGACTCATGGATATACAAGAGAGCAATATTATGCACTTGATGTATCATTATTTAATAAGTTTTTATATTGTTACATTAAATTTTTGACAAAATGGCAGAATTTTGTCATACTGCTTTATAACTTTTTAAATAATAAAACAATATTTAAGCTCTTATACCACGTCAAGGTATTTGCCATTATAAGAGTTATTGTTTTTTTTTGTTTTTTGTTTTTAAATTTTTTTTATGTTTTTGTATTAAAAATTTTTTTTTTACTTTTATTCTGTTGTTTTATAATTTTATCGAGCATATTTTACGTAAACTATTGTGGCTCAATTAAAAGATTTCTTATATCGTTTGTAAGTTCAGTCGGTGTTTTTTCTGGGTTTATTCTGATACTACTTATTACAGGATCTGACGAAATTAAAAGGTAATGCATTATATCTGCATTAGTGCATTTTCTTGATTTCGTCCTACTGAAACAGGCTCGAGTTTTTCTGAAAATCTTATTATTCGCTTTTTGCGCTCTGCCACAACAACAGCGTTGTCAGAACTTCAGGCATAAGCTACGTACAGCCATTACCACACAGGCGTTAGCTTTTGGTAGATGGCGCTTCGCTTTGTCTGAAGTTCTGGCAACGCTGTTGTTGTGGCAGAGACCCCAATCGCTCGCTAGCCTCAATAACCAAGAGCACTCACGCATATCTGGCGCTTACCCTGCTGTGTTGGTTTACGCAACTGAATATTTGCGTATAGAGTATATAACGACAAAATTTATATAATATATAACGATAATTGATATATTTCTTTGGATTAACAAAAATGGATTTTGTAATAAAATATGAAGTATTATGTGAGTATATGTGGAATTGTTCAAGTAAAAATGAAAATAAACTTGATATTATTTTAAATAGCATAAGAAATGCACATAATTTTAATAAAGAACAACTTGAGCAAATAAAAATTAAATTACGCAATACCTTTCTCTCTTCTTATAATAATAAATGGAATTACGTTTCTCGGAAAAAGGAACGATTTGAACAATATTATTCCAAATTTTTAAATAATGATTTTGTAGTCAAATTTATTGATTTAAATAATTCATTTGAGAATATTGCACAATTCTCGTCAAATCCACCATTAAAAGTTCTTGTACCAGAGAATAAAGAAGAAAAAATAAAAGAGGTCGTCCATCTACATATTATAATAAAAGTTCTGAGAAAACAAAAAGAAAACGCATTGAAAATTTACTTTCTCAGTACAGCGCTGATGAAATTTTGAGAGCCGCGGAATGTCTAAAAAACCAATCCCTTAATTCAGGTACGGAAACAAAAAAAAAATACCAAGTGTATTGATATTAATAAGATTTTAGCCATGTATATGGACTTGGGATTGACAAAAGATAAGTATGACAAGTTACGCACATATAATAACAAATTACACGGAAGCAAACTATATCCGCCATATTTTGTTATAAAGGATGCAAAAGAAAAATGTTATCCAACTGATATAAGTGTCAACGATTTTAGTGCGAGTGTTAATGTTAAGTCGCTATTAATTCATACCACTTCAAGGATAATATCAATATTGCAGAAGGAAAAGCTTTATGAATTACGCGACAAAGAATTAATTTTATATGGGAATGGGGTATGGATGGCGCTTCCGGGCAACAAACTACTAGGCAAAAGTGGCTCGTAGAGACTGAAAATGAACCAAATGATACTGACACCGATAATGACGGAGTTGCAAAAGATACTTTTTCTGATATAATGCAGTATTTATAATTTCTTTTGTACCAATTCAATTAGTGACTACTAATAATATAATATGGAAAAATAAAAAACCTTCATTAATCTTCTATTGTCAACCAATCAAGTTTCAATTTATAAAAGAGAATGATTCCATTGTTATTAACGAATATAAATATTATTCTAACATTTTCAATAACTGTCATTCTTTACACATTACAGTAGAAAATATAACATTAAATGTAATTTTCAAAATCGAATATACAATGATTGATGGAAAAATTTGCAATATTTTAAGTGGCCAAAAATCCTCGAATTGTTGCAATATTTGTGGGGTAGGTCCAAAAAATGTAAACAATTTAAAATATGTCAAAAGTCTTTCGTGTAATAAAGATAACTACAAATTTGGGCTTTCTATATTACATTGCTGAATTCGTTTCATGGAGTATTTATTACATATATGTTATAATTTAGATTTTAAAAAGAGTTGTGCAACGGGAGATGATAAAATATTGAAAATTAAAAGAAAGAAAAAAGTCCAAAAACTTTTAAAATTGAAATTGTCACTGACTGTTGACGTTGTGAAACAAGGCTCGGGAACCACAAATACAGGAAATGTTGCTCGTTCTTTTTTTGCACAAGCAGAAAGTGTAGCAAAAATAACTGAATTAAATACAGATTTAATAAAACAATTAAGTAACATTTTGCGGACAATGGCATGTGAGAAAGATATTAATTGTGAAAAATTTAACACATATTGTCTGGATACCGCAGAATTATGTCTCAATTTGTATCCTTGGTACAGCATGCCACCATCTGTACATAAAGTTTTAATACATGGTAGCGACATTATTAAACATCTTGATTTACCAATTGGTTGCTTGTCAGAAGAAGCGCAAGAAGCGAATAATAAGATTTTCAGAAAAGCTCGAGCTGTTTCAGTAGGATGAAATCAAGAAAATGCACTAATGCAGATATAATGCATTACCTTTTAATTTCGTCAGATCCTGTAATAAGCAGTATCAGAATAAACCCAGAAAAAACACCGACTGAACTTACAAACGATATAAGAAATCTTTTAATTGAGCCACAATAGTTTACGTAAAATATGCTCGATAAAATTATAAAACAACAGGATAAAGGTAAAAAAAAAATTAAAATACAAAAACATAAAAAAAATTTAAAAAAAAAACAAAAAAAACAATAACTCTTATAATGGCAAATACCTTGACGTGGTATAAGAGCTTAAATATTGTTTTATTATTTAAAAAGTTATAAAGCAGTATGACAAAATTCTGCCATTTTGTCAAAAATTTAATGTAACAATATAAAAACTTGTTAAATAATGATACATCAAGTGCATAATATTGCTCTCTTGTATATCCATGAGTCTTGTAAAGATTTAGTATTTTTTACTTTTATAATAAATGTTATAATAAATTGTAATCATTGAATGTTCAATTTGACCTCAAATTCGTGTTCCGCGACCCAAAAAACATATATGTACCCATTTTAAAATAAATATGTTTGATATCATAGACAAAAAGTATCATTAGATAGCATTTTAACACTTTTGACGTCCTATTTCTATCCGTCATTTTGTATTTCAACTCTATATCGATAATGCCGCAGCACTACGTCAAAGAGCAAACCTTAACGAGTAAAACAAGCCAAACAAACTTAAAATCGGTTGAAAATTGCACTGTAGGTAGATTTTTGTCCAAAAAATGAGCTTTTTTTCCCACTGTGCGCCCGCGCCGGGGCAGCGCACGCCGTGACCCCCGCTCCCCGCGAGAGGACCCGCCGCCTCCCCCGATGAGTTTAGTCTTCTCGAGGCTCCTCCGCAGCCCTCCGAGATGCCCTGTCGTGGTGCTGACGGGCGCCGCCACTCCAGTCTCCGGCCGTGGCTTTCCCAGGCCACGCCGGGCCCCCGTGCAGGCCGCGTGCTCGTCTCTCCCGGCTGCCGGTGGAGTCCTCCCTCTTTCACCGCATTGCTATCGCTCTCTCGTCCTCTCGCTTTCCCGCACAATTCCCTCGTGAGGCGGTCGCCACGCAAAGAAACAAGTTATACAAAATTAATAGCACGCTCGCCACGCTTGTCGCGATTCCCCCTGGAGATTCCCTCTCGCTCCTCGCCTATTTTTCCCGCCCGGCGCGAATTCGCAGCCTGTGACGGGGGAGAGACGCTGTCATCCGTGGCAGCGAAGCTACCACTTCACAACTCCTCCACGCCAAGATGATCCTTACCGGCTCGGCGGTCCGCCTTGCAGCCGCCGGCCAGCGAGAGCGCATCCGAGATCTCCACGGGTCACTCGACAGCTTAGGTCACGGCTGCCCCCGTCACACTAAGGACGGAACAAAAGAAACAAAAAAAGACTTTTAATTCGCCTTGCGGCCACTTGACTTCTGTACTCAACAGACGAGTAGCATCATACATAAAAATTAACTTTTGCGATTCCGTCGACGTCTCCCGCGCGCGCGGCTCGATTCAGGGGTTTACCGCTGTGCCACCCCGCTCCCGCCCCTCTTCACGGCCGCACGGTGGGCCATGACTACTCATGGTGGGGCACGGGAAAATTAGGAGGGTCCCAAAAGAACTTTACGCTTGTTTCAGCCTCAGATCTCGGTTTATTTTTGCTCGTCTTTTTTACAATTTGTGCCAGCCGATATGGGGCGCTTTGGGAAATCGCTCCCGATAATCCCCTAGCTCAGGGAGGGGATCTCGTTAGTCCGACACGCGATCCGTCACCACCATAACCCGGGCTACGTAGTGGTTACTCCCGAAAGGAGAGGAAGAACATTGATTGAAAAAAAACAAAACGGATACAAAAGAAACAAAAAAACAAAACAAAACAACAAAAAAAAACAAAAAGAAAAAACAAAAAAAACTGGAGCTCCACCAGAGGCGGGGTCCTATTTCTGCGGAGGATCTCCCCCCTCCGTGGGTGGCCTCTCCGCCGTGCTCCGTCCGCGTCCCCTGCTGATACTCTCGGGGGGGGGGGGTCCCGGAGGCTCCCCGGTGGTCCTCCTCTCCGTCGCTCTGGCTCCGGGCCCTCCCGTCCCCGTCCCGGGAGGTACGGCCCCTGGGCTTCGTACCCCTCCCGGCAGGTTGGGCACGTCCCCACGGTGGTATCCCGCCGCCCGCACGATAGCAATGGTCCTCCTTGCGCGGGCGGAGGCACCGTTTGGTGAAGTGGTAGAGGGACCCGCAGTTCCAGCAGCGCTCCCTCTCCGCCGCCGCCTTACGGGGCTCCTCTCCACTCGTTGAGGGGCGCGGTTCCCTCGTTGCGGCTGCCCCCGTCTGTCCCCCTCGGCCGTTGGGAGATCGGGGCTTTTCTCTTCCTTTGGCGGGTGCCGGACCTCCCAGCGGGCCCCCGCGGGTTGAGCTCAGGTCCTCGACCGCTGCCGTCGCCCACTCCTCCGGAGGTTACGGGAGGCTATCCAATAGTCGCGCCATTGCGCCCAGTCCCGTCCGGGCAAACGTGCGCGGGTCTGCCACCGACATCCAGGTCTGCGTCTCCTGGTCCTGTCCCCTCCCGGTCCGTCTGGGTCCCGATGGTCCTTCGGTCGGGGCTGGTCTGCGTTCCCACGGAGCAAGTCACCCCCGGCATCGGCCCGGTCTGGGTCGCCACAGTGCGGGACAGCGGCACCTCCACCACGACGGCCCCCTGCGTCGTTCTTCTTCGCCGCCTCTCGTCGTCCAGGGTCTGGGTCAAATCCACAAAAAACTCCGGGTACTCCGCGTCGACCCTCCGAAACAGGGCCGCCCACCGGGCCATAAACTCGTCCATTGGCCCTCTGCTCACCTACTCGTGGCCCCACCCTCCACCGCGTGATCCACCACCACGGTTCGGTCTTCACGGACTCCGACAAATCCCTGTAGGGTGACGTCAACAATATAGCCACAATCACCAGACAAAATAACACAAAGAAATCAGGGCGCAGGACACACATTTTTTTCCTCTTTCTCCCCTTTATTCTTTTCCTTTCCTTTTCCTTTTCCTTTCTTTGTCTTATCGTAATGGTTAGCCCCCAAAGCCATGGAGCACCGACCACCCCACCCGGCGAACCATTCGAGGACGATCCTACACGTTCAGGGGTTTCCTGTAGGGTTTTAGGTTTTTTATGTGAACCTTCCCGACATGGGCTCCCGTTAAGTCGGCGAGCTCAAACACCACTGGCGAAAGGATCCTTCTGATTACGAAAGGGCCGTGAAATTTTCGCGATAACTTTGCCGAAAAATGTTGCGCTCCCGACGACAAAACGTAATGGCGTTTCAACACTTGTTCGCCCACGTCGAATTGGCGATCTCGATGTCGGCGGTTGTAATATTTCGCCTGTTTCTCCCGGGCCGCCTCGAGGTTCTCGACCACCCAATCCTGCAATGCCTCGAGACGCTCCATTCATTCCCGCCACTCGGTTGGTTCGGCCTGTTTGACCTCGACGGCCACGCCGTCGCGATAAAATCCCACCGGCGGGGCTCCCGCCCCAAATTTAAAAATGCGGGTGTCGCCTGCAAAGACGTATGATGCGCCGAATTATACGCGAACCGAAATTCATGCAAGTGCACGTCCCACTCACGGTGATCCCTACCCACGAAAGCGGTAATCATTGTCTTTAGCACGCGGTTTACGCGCTTGACAGGGTTGGCTTGCGGGTGATAGGGTGGAACGGTTGTGTGGTGAATACCACACCGTTGTGTCAACGCCTGTATTTCTCGGTTAATAAACTCTGTTCCGTTATCGGTTAGAAGCACGCGCGGCATACCCCACCGATAAATGACGAATTCCTCTATCGCCTTGCGGATTCTCTTCCCGTTAGCTTTCCGAAGCGGACAGCATTCCATTCACTTGATAAAGAGATCCTGGAGAACGAGTAAATACAAATGCCCAGCTTTACTGGTCGGAAGAGGACCCATAATGTCCGCGGCGACCACCGTCCACGGTGACTCTATCACCCTCTGTCCCATTAACCCGACCGGAGCGTCCTGCTCCACCTTTGTCATTTGGCACGTGCCGCAGCGGCGCACGTACTCCGCCACGTCCCGATACATACGCAGCCAGTGATAACGCATGGCAACTCGCTGGTACGTCTTCTCGACCCCAAAATGTCCGGCGCGAGGAGGATCGTGATTCTCACGGATCACCCCCCGACGCGCCTCCCGCGGTATCACCCTTTTCCATTGATTCTGGTCGCCGACAACCCCCGCGATGCCGCGCGTTTTTCTTACGTAAAGCTCATCGCCCTCCAACTTCCAGTCAGGATACCGACGCGGATCCCTAGTAATCTCTTCCGCCCGTCCCACATACCACTGTCCGTGGCGATCACGGCGCACAATTCCCCGTCACCTTCGTATACTCTCGACAGGGCATCGGGCACGTGGTGCATCGCCCCTTTCCGATATTCGATCACGTAATCGTATTCCAACAATTCTAAGGCCCATCTCGTTAATCGACCGATGGGGTTTTTTAAATTGTGCAGCCATCGGAGGCTGTTGTGATCCGTTATTACCGTGAAACAATAACCCTCGAGGTAGGGCCTAAATTTTCGAATGCCCCAGACCACCGCTAAACACTCCTGTTCCGTCGTGGAGTATTTCTTTTCCGCATCCGATAACGAGCGGCTCGCGTACGCGATGACATGTTCGGTCTCTCTGATCTTTTGTGACAGTACTGCGCCTAAGCCTACTGAACTAGCATCTGTCTGCACAACAAACGGCTTTTCAAAATCCGGACACGATAATGTTGGGGAGTTTATAAGACTAGACTTTATCATCTCAAAAGCTTGCTTTTGAGTGTCCCCCCATTCCCAAGAGCGGTTTTTTCTTAGACGGTTCTAACCGGGCTGCACACTGTGGTATGAAACGCCGATGCCACGAAGCCGATAAAGCGACGCAATTGACGAATGTTACGCGGGTGGGGTAGGTCTTCCTATTTCAACGTTTCCAAATATGTTTTGACGGGCTTTGCGACGTGGGGTCGAGCATTGTCATGCTGCAAAATCACTTTATCGTGTCTATCGTTGTATTGCGGCCGTTTGTCTTTCAGCTCGGCTCAAACGCATCAAATGCTTTCGATACCGATCACCTGATTGTTTCAGTCGGTTTTAATAGCTCATAATACACTACGCCGAGCTGGTCCTGCCAAATACAGAGCATGACCTTGGAGCCGTGAATATTCGGTTTGGCCGTTGACGTGGAAGCATGCTCGAGAAGTCCTTATGATTTTCTGCGCTTGGGGTTATCGTAATGAACCCTTAGTCACAATACGATGCAGAAATCCCTTCCGTTTTTGCCTTGCAAGCAGCTGTTCACAAGCAAACAAATGCCGTTTAACATCTCTCGGCTTGAACTCGTACGGCACTCAATTTCCTTGCTTCTGAATCAGTCCCATGACTTTCAGGCGTTTTGAAATGGCTTGTTGAGTCGGGAGCGTCCCAGATGCGCATAGTAATAAACGGACACAGCAGGCTGAGTGAAACGGACACAGACCAAATGCGCATAGACCAAATGCGCACGGACCAAATGCGCACAGACCAAACGGACACAGTAACCAACCGACTTACCACATGGGTTGCGACTTTTCGGGCATCTCTACCGACGGGGTGGGTGCGGGAGGGAAGGAGGCGAAGTCCCCCTTGCACTCCGCGCGCGCGCGCGCGCGCGCGTGTGTGTGTGTGTGTGTGTGTGTGTGTGTGTGCGCGCGTGCAAAGCATTCTCTGCACCACATGGGTTTGCGACTGTGCGCATTTGGTCTGTGCGCATTTGGTCCGTGCGCATTTGGTCTTTGTCCGTTTCACTCAATCTGCTGTGTCCGTTTATTACTGTGCGCATCTAGGACTCACTCGTTAAGTCACTTCCGATGATTCTGTCAATTCTTCTTGCGTTTGACATAAGTCTTGATCAAGTAATGTCTCCAATTCTGCATCTTCAAAAACCTTCTCTCTTTCACCGCCATGCCGGTCTTCAACGTCAAAATCACTGTTCTTGAAGCGATGAAACTACTCTCGGTACGTTCTTTCACTAGCTAATAGCGGCATCACCATACGTATTTGAGAGCATTCGATGAGCCTTAGCCGCAGATTTCTTTATATTGAAACAAAAAATTAAAACCTCCCATAAATGACGAGAATTTATCTCGTAAATTGACATTTTCAATCGAGAATAACTTTATGATGTAGACACAAATCAACTAATATTTCTATGGCGTTATGTTTACAAATGCCTAAGCTTATTGTATGATGTCTACGATCTATTTATTTTGACCACCACTTACCGCTACAGCCATTTATTGCAAAACGGCGGAAGCAAAGTTGTACACCTAATATGAGCCCTTTCTTTGACATCTTGGGCAATTATATTCCATATTACATCGTTCTTAATAATATTGCTCTTAAAGTTTGACTGATTAGCCTTCCAAAATGCAATTAATGCCAGAACAGCATTCTTTGTTCACTTAACAAAAACATATATAGGTCTAAAGTATGATATACTATTATGTACTTAGAGTGTATAAGACATGCACTAAGCATGTAGAAAAATTTTAACATTATTTTAATTTTGAAATAAAATGTATAATATATTGTCATAATTGTAATCTAATATTAAAAATTAATAATTCTAAATTTAATTTATTTAACATATAATAATCTTTAAAAAGAAGTTAGAAATAAATGCTTGCATATTTACTATTTTCTTTCTAGTTTCTTGTTTCAAATATTCTACCTCTGGTAAACATGTCACAAGAGATGAACCTGAGGCCTCTGATGACGAAGTGGTCATTTCAAGAACTGCAATGTACAAGAACAATAAATTTTCTCAACTTACATGATTTGGCTGTATGAACTAAATTCAATATACATATATGTATACCTGTATCAACCTGTGAGGCTGGTATGAGAGTCGGAGATTTTTCTCATTTTTAAGAACACAGCACATATTATTTTCTGTTAAAGAGAAAAATTGTTAAAAATAATAGAACTAATTTGATTATAGAATCTAACCTTTCTAATAATTTCCATTCACGACACGCTCATATACTTACCAATATTGTCGTACACCACTATGTATCCCTCAATACGGACGATCTCTCCGTTTTCTGTTATTACTAATTTATGACGATTTATTTCTGTTTCTACAACACTAATTTTATTGTCAGCCATTTCGGTGACTACAATTATAATTAAACTGCCACTTTTTCTTCTGAAACTGATAATACGGCCGAGAGGTAAAGTAATAATGGGACAAATTGTCCGAGAGATGAATATAAAATAAAAATGCAATAATGCAGAAAAAAAATTGGTAAGACATAACAAACCTAAACCAAAACGCGCCGAGTAACTCTTTAATAACCATCCCTGATAGCACAGAAAAGTTTCTGCAATGTTGCAGAGACATAACACTGAAATGTTGAAACTATTACAGTTACGTTACGTTACGTCTTTGCAATGTTTCTGTAAGGTTGCAGCAACGTCAAAATGTCCGCTTTGGTCCGCAAGAACGTTTCTGAAATATTACGGGAATATGACTATCCCAGGTAGTAAAAATCGCCGTTATTTTGACGTTTTAGAAAATATTTTGGATACATGTCCTATACATATACATATACATATTGTAACCGCCGCTCGCGAGCGACGGCCAACTTCGCCTCCGTCCCTGGTCGCGGCCCTGAGCCGCCCGGGTGTCGGGGCGACTATCTTCGCGAGGTTTCCCGACGTCACACTAAGTTGGGCGCCAGGTACGTTAAGCGTACCACTCTGTGTGAACCAACTCGCAAACAAATGTTACAATACTTGAATCTCGGGAAAGACGGGCGCACGCTAGACGACCGGAGCGTTAGCGGCTCCGAGATCCAGCTGCTCAGCCCTCAAATGGCAGAGGGGGGAGGTTCGGTGCGGGCGGATGGAATCGGGAAGGCGAGAGAATTACGTACACGACACAAATGTAACAGAAAAAGTAACAGTTGTATTTGACCGTAGTGATATGGCTGTGTGCACCCCAGCTTGGCGCCTGGCAAGAACGGCCGAGGCTCCTTTGCTGTGGTGCAAGTTGATTTGGGTGAAGCCCACCCCGGTCAGGCCCACTACGAAGACGAGACTTTTGGATCGGGCCCCTCCCTACCCTTTCCCGCCCCCTCCTGGGATGGACCGGTCACTCTAAAAGTGACCCGGTCCATCCCAAGATGGGGCCTAAAGTCCAGCGCCTTAAGTTTGTTGACGCTGGACTGGGGGATGCCGAGAATGAGGTTTCTACCCTCGCAGGTAGCCCCCACATTCTCAGCATAGACACGCCAGCTTGAGGTAACGATCCCCGGATTCTGCCGCTCCAGCAGCCCCAGGACCGCAGCCGCGCCCACGGGAGGTCCCGGGACCCACACCGCAGCCCTGTACTGCTTCTGCAGCACCTCCAGTCCCGCCACCCCAAGCTTGGCGCCCTCCCACGGCACGATGCCCCCGATCCAGCTCTCGAGCCATTTCAGGGACTCCGCATCCGCGCACCTTACCACCGCAGCCCCCCCTCTCAGAGTGGTGCTGTCAAATCTGGGCAGGGTACCCTCTCGGATCCCCTGGATCTCCTTGAAGACCGCACCCCTCAGCTGCGACAGCTGCTCAGCAGTCATCGCAGCATCCGGGTATCCCTCCTCGACAATCACCCTCGTCAGAGGGTCCGCGGCGTCGACGTAAGCATGGGTCCCCTGGACCCTCTGCTTCTTTTTCGCCCTTTCTGCCGACTGCGGGGTCCCGTCGGGGTCCTTCCGGCGTTTATTGCCGGAGTTCCCCGGAGGCCCCCCAATCGGCGTCGGGGGGATAGTCGAGGACGATGAAGAAGAGGTCCCCGGAACAGCCGGCGAGGGCCCAGTCCCAGTCCCGGCCTGAGCCTGGTCCCGAACCCCCCCCCCTTCCGCTCCCGAGCCCTCCTCCTCTTCGCGGCTCCGGAGAGTTTCTTTTTGCAAAGATCCTCTTCCTTCGCCGGTTCGTCCGTTGCGGCTTCGGTGCCTCCCGTGCCCCTAGGGGCCCGCTCAGCACTCGAAACCGCCCCTCCCTCCGCAGTCTCGGTGCTTCCCGTGCCCACAGGGGTCCGTTCGGCTCCCGATCCCGCTTCTTCCACCCTTCCAGAGTCCTCGGGCGAAGCCTCCATCGGGGTGCCTTCAGTGAGTTTTAAAAGTTTTAATTTTTCCATCTCCATTTTGTTCCCACGAGCAGCTAGGGAAACTAATATCTAATAGGGAAACTAATATCTAGGGAAACTAATCACTAATACAAGAACCTTGGCTGGTCCGAGGCTGTATTAGGGGTCTGGCGGGGTGCGGTAGGCTGTTTAGGTCACCGCAAGAGGATCGGCCTAGGGCCTGTGTGGCCGTCAAAGGGCTGGAGAGCCAGCTATTGTCAGATTTCTGTTCCAGGGACTTGGTAGCAGTCGTGATAGAGGACACCAGCGGGACCGGGATCAAGACAAGGATGGTAGTGGCGTCGGGCTACTTCTCACACGAAGAGGACGATCCGCTGCCATCAGACCGGGTTGTACGACTGGTGGAGTTCTGCCAAAAGGAGCAACTCCCCCTTATATTGGGGTGTGATGCGAACGCGCACCACACGGTGTGGGGGAGCACGGACACCAACAGGAGAGGCGAAAAGCTGTTGGAATTTCTGGTGTCCACAGACCTAGAGATTCTCAACAGAGGCAAGGAGCCTACCTTCGTCACGGCAGTGAGAAGGGAGGTTCTGGACCTAACTATCTGTTCAAGACAGATAGCGCGGGAGGTGACCGGCTGGAGGGTCTCTGATGAGCCCTCATTGTCGGATCACAGACAGATCACCTTCAGGTTGGCTAAAGTGCAAGCGAAGGTAAGAACAGTGAGGGACCCGAGGAAGACGGACTGGGACTCGTTTCGAGAGGACCTGACTGTCGGTCTTAGGGAGTTTCCCAAAAGACATGGGACCCCTCAAGAGATCGAGCTGTGCGTCGAGCATCTGCAGAGGGCTCTCGTCGGCAGCTTTGAGAACAACTGCCCAGAAAGGACAGTGAGAGATACTAAGGAAGTCGCCTGGTGGAACCCCAAGCTACAGGAGCTCAGAAGTGCTGCACGTCGTGCCTGGAACAGGGCCAGGAACACGGGCCGCCAGGCTGACTGGGACCTTCATCGAAGGGCTCAGAAGGCCTATAGAGACTCTGTGGTAAGGGCTAAAAAGGAGAGCAGGAGGAGGTTCTGCGAGTCGGTGGAGGGGATACCTGAAGCCGCTAGGCTCGGCAGAGTCTTAGCCAGGGATCGGAACGCGGCTCTGGAGGCCATTCGGCTCGACGATGGGACGATGGCGTCTGGAGAGCGATGCCTGAATCACCTGCTGGAGTCGAACTTTCCGGGCTTCCGCGGAGGCCCGGAGGAAGACGTCCACCAGGGAAACTCAAATCTCCGTAGGGTACGAGGAGAGGACTGGTCTCTTACGGCAAAAATCGTTGGGCCGGACAAGGTCAAATGGGCCGTAGGAGGTTTCAAGCCCTTTAAGTCGGCTGGGCCGGATCGGGTATTTCCGGCCCTTCTCCAGGAAGGGCTGGAGCAGATCACCGGGCCGCTCACGCGGACGCTAAGGGCTTGTTTGGCACTGGGCTATACACCTAGGGCTTGGAGGCAGGCGAGAGTTGCGTTCATTCCCAAAGCGGAAAGAACGGGCCACAGCTCCGCCAAGGATTTTCGTCCTATCAGCCTAACGTCTTTTCTTCTTAAGACGCTGGAAAGGCTGGTGGATGTCTACATACGCGACGTGGTTCTACTGCAGCACCCGCTGCACGGGAATCAGCACGCGTATCGCACGGGTTACTCCACAGAATCGGCGCTTCACTCCGCTGTATCGTTTATCGAGGAGCAACTGGAGAGGAAGGGCTTCGTGGTTGGCACCTTTCTAGATATAGAAGGAGCTTTTAACAACACACCGCACGAGGTGGTGTGTGAGGAAGCTACTCGCAGAGGTGTGCCGGAAAGGATCGTGGATTGGATCAGAGGCATGCTTGGGCGACAGGTAACGGCCTCATTGGGAACAGTGAAGGTCAGTGGATGGGTGAAGAGAGGCTGCCCGCAAGGGGGAGTTCTCTCTCCACTATTGTGGTGTCTGGTGGCGGATAGACTGCTCAGGACGCTGAACGAAAGGAGCTTCTTTACATTAGGATATGCGGATGATCTGGCTATCCTGATACGAGGACCCTTTTTGGAGACGCTTCTGGAGCTCACGCAGAGAGCCTTAGAGGTGATTGAGGAGTGGTGCGGCGAGACTGGTCTGGCGGTGAATCCACTGAAGACCGGGCTCGTAATCTTCACTCGCAGGTACAAGGTAGGCCCAGTGGAGGGGCCGGTCCTTGGGGGAACGAGATTAGTTCCAACCATATCGACTAAATATCTGGGAGTGATCCTAGATAGGAAGCTGACATGGAAAGAGCATCTCGAGAACCGTTGCAGGAGTGTGTGCTCCTACTTCTGGATATGCAGAAGGACATTCGGGCAGACCTGGGGTCTCAAACCGAAAATGGTCCACTGGATATACACGGCGATACTCAAACCTAGGCTGCTCTACGCGTCTGTCGTATGGTGGCCAAGGGTTTTGGGAAAGACCGCTAAGTTAGCGCTGGAGCACGTCAGAGCTCTAGTTTTAAGAGGGGCTCTGGGGGCCATGCGGACCACGCCGGTGGTGGCGATGGGGATGCTGCTTGGCGTCGAGCCCCTCGATCGGGTGGTAGTGGCGGCCGCGGCGGCGGCGGCCTATCGCTTAAGGTGTGAATCAAGGTGGAAGGCAGGAGCCCTCCACACGAGATTTCCCGAAGGAATCCTATCGGGCACCATTTTTGCAATGGGACAGGATAGGAGGCCGGTGATTCGTACTTTCGAAAGAGGGTACAGGATAAGCTTCCCCGGGCGCTGGGAGTGGAACGGCTCTAAGGGACCGGTTCCTCGGGACGGGGACGTCTGGTTCACGGATGGCTCCAAAACGAGTGCGGGCTCTGGAGCTGGTCTTTACTGTCAGCGCGACCGGGCAAGAATCGTCGTTCCGCTTGGCGAGCACGCTACGGTTTTCCAGGCGGAGGTGTTAGCCATCATGAGATGTGCCCAGAACCTATTAGAGTCTGATAGGGTGGGAAGGCGCATCCGGATTTGCTCGGACAGTCAGGCGGCGCTTAAGGCGCTTGAGGGTCCAAGAATTAACTCGCGACTGGTCTGGGACTGCAAGTGCGTACTGGATGAGTTGGCGGAGAAGAATGATGTCGGCCTAGTATGGGTCCCTGGGCACGCAGGGATCAAGGGCAACGAAATGGCGGACCTGCTTGCTAAGGAGGCGGCCGAAACAAGGCTGTTGGGACCTGAACCGGCTGTTGGGATCTCTTTCTGCCTAGGCAGGGGGAGAATCAGGGGCTGGCTCCGGGACCAGCATCTTGAACACTGGAAGAAAGAAACAGAGAGCAAATGCAGACAGGCTAGGGCCATGCTAGGGGAATGCCCTATCGAGGACCTAGCCAAGAGCATAAGATCTCTAGGTAGGAGGGACGCCAGGCTCGCGACACAACTGCTCACGGGCCATGGGGATCTCAACTATCACCTGCACAAATTGGGCCGTAGTGATACGCCCAGCTGTAGGTTGTGCGGTGAAGAGGAGGAAACTAGCCTCCACATTCTTGGGAATTGCCCAGCACTGGTCGGACCAAGAACACGCCTGCTGGGCTCAGGTTTTCTAGAACCGAACCAGGTGAGGCAGCTGCCTGTGGGGGATCTGCTCCGCTTTTGGAAGGAAGCGGGGCCCCGCTAAGGCAGCTGACAACGGGGAGGCACAATGGACTCGGTCTAAGTGCCAAAGTGGGCTTCGCAGGAGGACCGCCCCCGTCACTACTACTACTACTACTACTATTTGACCGTAAGAATTACAGTAGAGGACGACTCTGCGGAGCGGTGGTGGCTCGCGCGCGTTACCAGCTGGCGTCCGCTGGGTATCAAATGGTGCGAGAACGAGCGGGTTATGATGCGTACGCGGGAACTCTCCGACTTGTCTTACGCTTAGCCCGGCGTCGCTGGAGGACGCCGACTCCCGCCAGGATGACCTCGCCAAGGACGAACGGGACGGATCGCAACTCCGAGCCCGCGCGACACGCGACGGACTCGTGTTCTCCCGTGCTCCAACGATTCTCGCGAAGGATAAGCGCGACAATTATAAGTTATTCGCCAGTCCGGCGGTATGAGACGATTGCGCCGATAATAATCAGAGTACATTCACCGAAGGGCTCGCAGTAGCAGTGCGATCGACCAAATTATACAACAGTAACAACAAAAATTTTCCACGACGCGACAAGATATCGCGCGGGAGTAACCCGCGACACGACGACCGGACGAAACGACAAGTGACTCGGCTGCGGATCGGGATGCACACGCAACGCGAAACTATCATGAAATATACAGCGCGTAGCGAAATCACGCGAACGGGCGTGATCGGGCGAGACGACGATGCTCCGCTGAATCCGCGAGCTCGTGATTCTTCCGCCGGACTTCCCGCGGTATCGGGTCTGCAATCGCCCCGTCGGGATGTTGGCATCGCGCGCCGTCGCTGGGTCCTGAAAGCGTGATTCAGCGGCAGTATCGGAATTCTTACATGGCACAAACGGTAGGCAAGATAAGGGCGGCATTACCTGCGGACCCCCGCTTAAAACAAAGGGTCTTCTTTGACTCCCTCGTTGCCCGTTCCTCTGCAATCTCCGGGAAGATTTTCCGTTGAGACGAGACGTCCGACAACTACAACGAGATCTTTATAGCCACCGATCTCCGCCGCACCCGCGGTATAACGCTCGCAAAAATCTTAACAAGTAATTAGATGGACAGCACGTGGGACGTCACATACACAAAGTACAAGAGAATACGCTTTTGCGTCCGCTCCCGAGCGGGAGGACGCAGGGCCCGCGGGATGTTATTGCGTAAGGGCCCTCAGGGCCTTGTGACGGACAGCAGTCTGCGGCTGTCACGTCACAATATATATGGCATTTTGTTATTTCATTAGTTCCACCATATTCTTCCAAAGTCAACTATTTAATCGTTGTTAACTGTTTAATCAACGACTAAAGTTAATCGGAATTAATTGGTCGAAGTGGTCCTAAAGGGCCAATTTCACCAGCCACGGTTAGACGAAGTCGGTTAACTCTGACAGTCAGAGTTAACAGGGCGGCCAACAGATGTGAATACTTTGATTAATAAAATTACAAAATTACAAAAATTTTAAAAATTACAAAATATTGTAAGGAATTTGCTAACTTTTGTTTATTTTTATTACACTTATGCTATTTTTGTTATTTTACCTTTTTAATGCATAATCATTATTAATGTTAACTTAATTGTTTTTTTTTATTTTAACGATTAATCGATAAATCGATTTTTTTCGTATATAATCGATGTCGTTTCAATTTTTTTTTTACTTTAATCGATGTTTTAAACGTCGATCTATTTTTGAACATTGCCCATCCCTACCTTCTGTAAGCGGAGTTGTCCGCATCTTCTACGGGATAGAACAATATGTGGTAAGGTGTTGTTTTCGTCACTCAGCTAGTCTGGTGGGAGAACTTAGAAGCGCGCTCCCTGTACCCCACGGCGCTCCTTATACCCCACGCGCGCTTCGACATTCCCCCACCAGACTAGCTGAGTGACGAAGCAACGCGTTTTATATACTTTGCGTAAGTACAATATAAAGTGTAATAAGTAAGATCCTAGATAAAATATAGGAGCCTTTACTTGGATCGGAAATCCAACAGAGGTCTTTTAAGAAGAAGAAGAAAGTATAGGGGCTATATATGATATTCCATGTTTACATTTGGGTAGTACTACTTGCGGCGTAACTTGATGGTTAGGAATATATAAAAAAGCGTTATTATATATATGAAAAATGTCATATTGCTGTATTTGTAAGTCGCATTTTGGGTCTCATGCAGATATTTCATAAGTACGTATATTACTTCGTATTAGAACGAAAATAGTTTATACTTAATTTACAATGTATTTATAATAATAAAAACATTTTTTTAAGCATAGTACGATTAGAAGATATCAAAGCAAAGTGGATTGCTGTAATTGGAAAAAATGTTTCTAATTACAGTAAAGTGTGCAGCGATCATTATAAACCAAATTTTTTTGAATATAAGATTAATAAACTTGGCAAACAGTGCAAAAGAACGTTCAATGATTTGTCTCGACTTTGTTAATATTGAATTGAAGCGTTTCTTTCCCTAAAAAAGAAAATTTATAATAAAAAACTTAAGAGGCACTTATATGTCACATGCGGACAGAAATATCTTTATAAATAAAATTACATGTTCTGAATGTGCCCTGATACGCTTCCAATTTCAAGTGTAAAGGCATTTTTATCTACGTGTGTATGTACACATGCGAACATTAATGCTTAGTGCACTAGTACCTTTATTTTTCCACATTCAAAAAAAAAACATTCTCTGAAATAGTGCAGATAATATACCTAAGCATTTCTGTCCGTTTGTGTACATATAACTTTTCAAAAGTTTAAGATAATTTCTCAATAAAACTTACTCATGTTAAACAGCCATTGTCAATGTAGGGAGGAATGCACCATAATAATACAGGATATGCTTTATCAACTATGATGTATTCACTACTTGGGAAGAGAGCATTCGCATGTTCTGCAACCAAGAATAAATCAGAGTTTTGAAAAATACGTCGATCACTCACTGAACCAGTATAACCAGCAAAGCAGTCAATAAACCTTAGTTCTGAGTCACAGACTGCCTGGAAAACAACAGCATAATCTTTTTTTCTTGTTTTATAATGCAGTAAATGTTCCTGAAGCACAGAAAATTTTACACAAATCACATAAAATTCTTTTTACGCTACAAATTCGAATTTTTTTCTCCTTTTTTTAAATAAATAGGAAAAAAAGATTTAAAACATTTAGGCGATTTTTTTTACCGTTCCGAACGTGGCCATTTCGAACGTGATCAAATTTACGCGTGGTCATTTCGAACGTGGCCATTTCGGACGCTCCCAAATCAAATTACTAAAATTACCCATACAGCACAAAACTTGCAATTACATTATAGCAATATTGGTGTAAAATTGCAATTTTATTACAACATTGGTATAATGTAACTGCAAGTTTTGTACTGTACGGGAATACATTAATGTGTAAATACATTACCTAAAAGAATCTGGTGTTGCTAACAGTCACAGTAAAGCAAGTAATTGCGTACGAATAGGAATCCAAGGTTTATTGCTAGGGTTCTATGTCAAAATAGATACAAGATGATTTTCTAGCAGTTCAAATCTGCTAGGCAACATTCTATAATGTTCACGGAATTGTTTTGTATTAAACCTTGGGACTGTCATTTCCATATAACCTTCAATTCGTACAGCTTTCTTTGACGAGTCACGTAATCTTACATGGGCTTCCAATAAAAATGCCTCAGTCAATTGTTCCTCTTCCTCATCACTATTTTCCACTGCCTTACTGAACAATGATTCGAACATTTGTTCAGACGCACAAATAGCTGTCCGAATAACATTTCTTCGACCATCCATCTTTGTTTAACACAAAGGACAACATACACCGTTCAGAATCACAGCCTTACTCAGGTTAAATTAGTCGGGTTAGAGTCGAAACTCTACATAACTCAACCTCAGTCGTTAGATTGGGAATCTGAACCTTTGAGTATGTATACTGGAGGAGGAATTGCTTTGTTTCATGTAGACCAAATGTGTATCTAAAGTCTGTACGAGAGAGAAAGGGTGATATTCGTCTCTGCGCATGCGTCAATATCGTTACCTGCACTGCAGTTTTAACACTTCTTGTGCACTTCTGTACTTAATGTACGAATTGTATGTTGTGTGAAAACATTGAAAGAATAATATTATTAATAAAAATGTCTTCAACTCAATCAGTGAAATACTCAAAATCTGTGTACTGCATTTTATGTGGCAATCGTGAGAAATCGATTTCTTATCATGCGTAGATAAATATAAGTATATTGTTTTTTTACTGGGAACCTCGCGAACCCGATAATTCTGATTTTAATAAAACTTGGCATAAATGTAAAGGGGGTAAATACATGAATTTAGAAATTTTTAGTTGGTGCTTATAAACGGTTTAAAGAGTTGAAACCGTTTATAAGCACCAACTAAAAATTTCTGAAACCACCCTTCAAAAATTGAGAGTTTTTGCCTTTTCTTGATATATCTTGTAAACTAAACAAAATATAAAAAAATGTTTCATACAAAAGTTTTTACAGTATAAATACCTTTATTTAACCATGCCATTCATTTTTTCCAAAAAGCATTGTTAAATAAAGATATTTATACTGTAAAACTTTGTATGAAGCATTTTTTAATATTTTATTTAGTTTACGAGATATATCGAGAAAACGCAAAAATGTCTCAACTTTGAAGGGTGGTTTTACCCCTTCAAGTCGTTTTTGAACCAAAATAGAAAAGGCCGACGCTAACAATAGACCCATTTTTTTGCCAGTAAAATTTTCATGCAAACTTGGTATGGAATGAAAGATCTCATCGTCCTGATTACAACGATGTATATCATTAGTGATACCGGCTTGTCGTTCCAAAGAAAATGGGCCTTTTGTGTTCCAAATCCAACAGGTGGCGCTACGACAAGGCGGCAATTTCGGTTCATCAAATGGGTTATAATTTGTTCTAGCAGTTATATTTTATATGTTATGTGCTCAAAAATGAATATTCAACTTTTTGGGGCCCTAGGGGCCGGGTTCTAGACAGGAACGAGCTATCAACAACACACTGCTAGCCAGCGCCGTTCTCTGACTATCACCGCTATCCATCAACAGATAAGGGACGGATTGTATATATAATTCTGCTGATAACACCGGGTTTGGTGAATAGACACGCTGAATTTGCAGTTGCGGCAGAATATTTGCCTCAATTCTATTACCCCATCCCATCAATACAGTTATTATTTTTACAAAAGATCTATTTTCTCTGGAACGACAAGCCGGTACCACTAATTATATACATCGTTCCCAGATAGCACAAGGACATCCATTGTATGTCCAATGGATATCCACTTCTGGACATTCGGACGTCCATTAAGAGTCCAAATAAGGTCCGTCGGACATTCGATGGACGTCCATAGAATATACGTTTGGCACAACTTTGTACGTTCATAGAAAATCCTTTAATGGACGTCCATGGGATATACGTTTGTCACAATTTCGGAAATTCATAGAAAGTCCAAAATAAACCAAATTTTGTACCTATTATGGTATTTGATTATTTCTTTTGGGCCTTTTTCAATTAAAGGGTTTGCTGCAATAGTGGGTTAATCCACATTTTGTAAAAATTATTGACATAAAGCATGGACTGCGCATTTCCTGCAAAAAGCTCTTGAAAAGTGTCCGGCAAAAAGACAAAGAGCAGACATGGTCCGGATCAATTTTTTTCTCTGTCTAGCGCCCATTATGCTACTGGTTAGACAGAGACAGCGCTTGACCCAGACCAATTGCTATGTCCCTCTTTTGGTCGGAAAAAGAAACGAAAAAAAGAAACGAAAATAAAAAAAACGATAAAAAACGAAAAAAAACCAATAATATATTCAAACATTTAAAAAGATACCAATAATTAATCATGTTAATAATAAATAAAAAAATAATACGTATTATTTCATATTACATATTTCATATTATATCTAAAAGTAGAACAATTAAAATAAACCTTTTGAAAATTAAAAATAATATAATTTATTATTATTTATAAATTAATGTTAATTAGAAATATTGTAAATAATATATATATAAATTACAATATTTCTTTTAGATTATATAATAAAAATAATAAAGATAAATTACATAAAAGTAAGATCCAAGTGCAGACATAAATCAGATATCCAGCATAGGACGTTCTGAATAGAACATCCGTTTTAATTCCAATAATGAACATCCCATAAATATCCATTTTATGTCCATGGACATGCGGACCTGAATTGGACTTAAAATGGACGTCCTTAATAAGATTTTATTAGTGACTAATTACTGATGTTAACTATAATTCTTGCTACCTATAACTGCCCAGATAGCCAAATAAAAGCAGCATGTTGTCATTTTGCTGTCACTTATTCCCTATTAATTTTATCAAACTAAATCCAAGGTGTTTCCTCAAACTGTCTGTTGTTCTGACATTATATAAAATTCTACATTAGAATTCAACAAACTGACGGCAAGTTGTCAACATGCATGCACAATTGCTGTCAATGTGACAAGTTTATTATTCCTCAATGCATGCACTTATAATTTTATAAACTCATGAAGGTTATTTGCTCTCCTGATGTTAACTTCGTTCCACGTTAAATTACAATGACAGTAAATTGTGAGCAAGTTCACAACATACACGCAGTGCATTAATTTGCCCGATATGCTTAATCTCGCTTGGCTATCTGGGTGATGTTAACTATAATTCTTGCTACCTATAACTATTATTATTATTTAAAAATTGGTTAATAAACAACATTATTAAAATTAATATAATATTTTATATAATTAATACTATCAATATTTTAGAATCATCCCAAACAGCACATAATATTTATGATAAATATTTATTAATATTTATTAATATTTATTTTTTCAAAATATTATATAAATATTTTACACATATTTTATATACACGAAGAAAAAAATCTTTATTCAACATATTATTAAAATATAGACTAAATATTTTATATAATATTTATGGTAAATAAAAGATAAAGATTTGTATAAGTAATATTTTGTAAATATTTATAAATATTTCATAAATATTTTTATAATATTTATCATAATATTTATAATAAATCTTTATGATTTGTCAAATCTAAGACCACAAAAATATTTATAAAATATTTGGATAAATATTATAAAATATTTAAATAAATATTATAAATATTTTATAAATAAATAATTATAAATATTTTGTCTGAGGGGTATAATTTAACTTCATCAAAAGAACAGAGCAAAAACATATTTTTATAAGTTATTCCACATATTATTTTGCATATGTAAAAATCAGGAAAAAAACTGTAAATTTATATTTATATATAAAAATATTAGTTAACTACAAGTTTCATGTTTCTCGCATCTATTGAACTGATCTATAACAAATATGTATTCATGAGCATCAAGTGTTCATGGATCATCACAAAGTGCTAGGTAACGTACGATCTTAAAAGTCAAGCAACGTCGACGGCGGTTCAGAGTTGGATGGGTGACCGCAGAAGTTAGGCAATTCCAAATGTGACTATGGTGTGGTGGGTCACGATGCTTGTTGAGAAACAACATAAATTTTTTTTTACATTATAATTACTCATATAGCACATTGTTTCAGAAAGCTTTCAAAGAGGTTTCAACCTTTCACAGTTCATGTACAACAATTCTGAAAGAATTCTGTAATATGTCATTTGAAATGTTTCAACAAAAATATTTCTGAAACCTTCCGTATGAAATATTTTTACAGATCTTTCCGTTTAATTATTTCTGAAACCTTTCACATGAAACAATTTAACAAACTTTCAAAAGAGTTTTTTCTGAAATCTTTCACATGCAATAAATTTGAAACTTTTAGTTGAGTTATCCCTAAAACATTTCATTTGACATATTTTTACAGACTTTTCAATTGAATTATTTCCAAAACATTTCACATAAAATAATTTAATAAATTTTTCAGTTGAGTTATTTTTTACATCTTTCACACACGCTATCTTGAAAACTTTCAGTTGAGTAATCTTTGAAAACTTTCTTATGAATTAATCCAGTACATATATTGTTCGCGGACCGTCACTAGGTGACGCACGCGGCATCTTTCTCGTAATGCAATTCACACTTCACAAGCTACATAAAGCAGACCACGGTGACAGAAAACGGATCAACCTATGCTATCGTAGTGAGCTCTCGGGGCCTACGTGATATTTATTATTGTGTCTTAAAGACACATTTTTCATGGCTAAAAATTTTAGCTTTGGTAACGAATCCTTTTTCTGCGTGTAGTGCACCTATTATATAGCACAGAAACCTTTCAGAGGTATTTCAGAAATGTTTCAAGTGAAAAGTAAATCATTTCAGAAACGTTTCAAAATATTTCTGAGACAGTTCTGAGACAGCTCTGAGATAGCAAAATGTCCGCGATGCTTGCACTTAAAACATTTCTGAATGTTTTTAGAAAGGTTGCAGATGTGTATCAGCAACCTTTCAGTACACTTTCAGAAATGTTTCAAGTGCAAGCATCGCGGACATTTTGCTATCTCAGAGCTGTCTGAGAGCTGTCTCAGAAACATTTGGAAACGTTTCTGAAATGTTTCATTTTTCACTTGAAACTTTTCTGAAATATGTCTGAAAGGTTTCTGTGCTATATGGGTATGTTATTTCGATATTTTCATAATGCAAGTACTGCATACATAGGACATGTACCCGAAATATTTTCTATTCTAAAATGTCAAAATAACGGTTTTTACTACCTGGGATAGTCATAAAAATGACGTTAAAATGTCGTCTTTATTAAATGTAATCTAAAAACCTATGTTTTGTCATAAAAATAACAATAAAATACCGTCAAATGTACGATACTAGCTTCTTGAAAATGACGTCAATAATATGAAAATAATGACGTATTTTTGACGTCAATATATGACGTCGTTAAGATGAGACAAATGTACGTCAGTTTTACGACATTTAGATGTCATTTTATCTCGACATTATGATGTCTGGTTCGTCATAAAATGACCAAAAAATGCCATCAATTAGACGACACCTTGCTACCTGGGAAGTTATACTTTCTCAAATTAAGTGTTAATTAAATGCGAATGAAAGTTTAAACACCGTCATTTGGATAGTAACACCAAAATCGGTATCAAGCGGCAAAACTGTTATTGATATAGCGACTAACGTTGCTGCAATCACTTATAATGATGGTTTTCAAGGATTACTTGGTACAATGAGTACACTTGAACTGAAGATTAGCCACGAATTTTATAATTATTGTATAGAAATCGATGGCGCGTTCAAGCTGCAAACTGCTCAGCATCAATAAACAGAAAAACGCGCGGGAGGACCTTGCATCGCTTAGAACTGAAGAGCAATATTTAGGCTTGGTAGGAATATTTTACGGTCCTGAGATGGCAAAGTGAAGGTAAAAAAATCAGCAAGCCGATATTTTCAATTTTTCACATAGTAAACATGTTTTGAAACTTTAAACGCAATTATCTTAGAACCATGTTTTTTAAATTGGCATGCAACATAACTCGGGCAATTTTTATCCGATTAACTTGAAATTTGAACTCTAGCTTCTTAGATAGATTATCTATCGAAGTACCAACAATTTTTACGATCAATAAATAATTACATTTTTTATAAACAATTTAAAATCAATTTTCCATCGAAAAAAAAATTTTTTTTTAAATGCATGCTAAATTTGTAAAAATCAATATTTTTTAATAATTGTTGGTACTTCCAAAGAAAAACTAATATAAAATATAAAAAAAAATTTTTTATCCCTGTAGGTGCTGTTTGAACATTGCTACCCTGCACGCCGTTTACCTCCTTGAAAAAAAAAACATCCTTAAGTAACCTACTGCCACAACGCCATTTTGTACTTTAAATTAAAATAAAAAATATTTTTGTATACCTTAAAACATATATAATAAACCCTGTAATCTTTAGTTTGATTGCTTTATTAGTAGTGGAGAAAAAAATTCATAAAGAAAGCCTGATTTTTCATCACGCCTGGGTAGTATAACCCCTTAAGGTTTCGACATGTTGGATTGGGCGACCGTACTCTGGTGAAAATGTAAAGTCGGAGCGTAAATCGAATGTAAAAGGAGAGTAAGAGCGTAAATCGAATGTAAAGGGAGAGTAATAGAAGCGTTAACAAACCTTCTACGAAGCATAAATTGAAACAATAAAATGTAAAAAAAGCGTTAACACTTCTTTTACATTTCATTGTTTCAATTTACGCTTCGTAGAAGGTTTGCTAACGCTTTTATTACTCTTCCTTTATATTCGACTAAGGGTCCGGTCCCATGGAGCGGATTATGCGGAAGCGGAACGGATCACCAATCACAGGACCGTTTCGACGGAATCTTTAAGAGTTCTATCAGAATGATCCCGCGATTGGTGATCCGCTCGTTCCGCTTCCGCATAATCCGCTTCATGGGACCGCACCCTAAAGGTGACGTCCCATGGCGCGTATTGCGATACGCGCGTATCGGGCGTATTGAACTCTGCAACCAATTACAGATATTCCGCTGCTTTCAGTACGCCGAAATATGTCTCTTATGTCCCATGAAGCGGATTACGCGGAAGCGGAACGAGCGGATCACCAATCATGGGACTGTTTCAACGGAATTATTGAAAATGTTCTATTAGAACGATCCCGTGATTAGTGATCCGCTGATTCTGATCATAAGAACCACATTTCGGCGTATCGAACACACACACACACACACACACACACACACACACACACACACACACAAGCATGCGTGGCCATTTCTAACCTTTTCGTGCCCATACCCAAATAGCACTGGATGTTCACAGGACGTCCATTTTAAGTCCAATTCAGGTCCGCATGTTTATGGACATAAAATGGATATTTATGGGATGTCCATTACTGGAATTAAAACGGATGTTAAAACGGATGCTGGATATCTGATTTATGTCCGCACTTGGATCTCACTTTTATATAATTTATCTTTATTATTTTTATTATATAATCTAAAAGAAATATTGTAAATTATATATATATATTATTTACAATATTTCTAATTAACATTAATTTATAAATAATAATAAATTATATTATTTTTAATTTTCAAAAGGTTTATTTTAATTGTTCTACTTTTAGATATAATATGAAATAATATGAAATAATACGTATTATTTTTTTATTTATTATTAACATTATTAATTATTGGTACTTTTTTAAATGTTTGTTATATATTATTGTTTCTTTTTCGTTTTTTATCGTTTCGTTTTTTTATTTTCGTTTCTTGTTCTTTTTTTCTTTTTTCGTTTTTGTTTTTTTTTGTTCTTTTTTTTCGTTTCTTTTTCAGACCAAAAGAGGGATACAGCAATTGGTCTGAGTCAAGCGCTGTCTCTGACCTAGTTTACACCGAGCACTTGGTACGCGTATCAAATAGTAAATAACTAGTGAATGTGTTTAATCATTGGCTGATCAGCTTAAATTCACTACTTGATACGCGTACCAAGTGCTCGGTGTAAATTAAGGCTTTGTCTTACCAGTAGCATAATGGGCGCTAGATAGAGAAAGAAATTGACCCGGATCATGTCTCCTCTTTGTCTTTCTGCCGGACATTTTTCAAGAGCTTTTTGCAAGAAATGCGCAGTCCATGCTTTATATCGCTAATTTTTACAAAATTTGGATTAACCCACTATTGCAGCAAGCTCTTTAATTGAAAAAGGCCCAAAAGAAATAATCAAACCATAATAGGTCCAAAATTTGGTTTATTTCGGACTTTCTATAAACGTACAAAGTTGTGCCAAACGTATATCCTATGGACGTCCATCGAATGTCCGACGGACCTTATTTGGACTCTTAAGGTGGAAGCACATAAAATTACAGGAGCCATAAGGCAAAATGCAGAAGCCATAGCGCATGCGCTATAGTATTACATTTTGCCATAGACAGATAAAATAATACCATAGCGCATGCGCTATGGCTTCTGCATTCTGTCTTATGGCTTCTGTAATTTTATGTAATTCCACCTTTAATGGACGTCCGAATGTCCAGAAGCGGATATCCATTGGACATACAATGAATGTCCTTGTGCTATCTGGGTTGTAATCAGGACGATGAGATCTTTCATTCCATACCAAGTTTGCATGCAAATTTTACTGGCAAAAAAATGGACCCATGGCCCATAGCATTGTTGGCGTCGGCCTTTCTAAATTAATGTATTTACCCCTTCTACATTTATGTCAAGTTTCATTAAAATCAGAAAATTTTTTGTTTGGGCTTATAAACGGTTTGAAGGAGTGAAACCACCTTTCAAAAGTTGAGATATTTTTACCTTTTCTCGATATATCTCGTAAACTAAACAAAATATATAAAAATGTTTTATACAAAAGTTTTACAGCATAAATACCTCCATTTAACTACGCTGTTTATTTTTTGAAAAAAAATTTAATTATAATAAATTTTCAATAAGATTTTATGTATATAGCATTTATAAAGTAATTGTACTATCTTATACTACGTTTTATTTATATCATCTATGTGTATGTTATGTATGTTATATATTATCTATGTAATAATACTATACATTTATATTATCTGCATCCCTGTATGTATTAGTTTTTATCTAACAGTTGCGCAATATTAATCACGTTGCTTTCACACAGTGTTTATTCTGTCTACGTCACATATTTCACATTCAAGTTTTATATTCGTCATGTCACGGTATGTATCATATATGAAATGGAAATCACGTATTAATAAAAGTTTAATATTTTTATTAATAATGATACGCGTCATTTTCACATCAATATCAAGTCTAACGTGTGCTTGATTAGTACATCAGTATCACATCTAACGTGTGCTTGATTTTTCTGTTAGATTGTTTTTAATTAAGCGAAGCATAATGTTATACATAAATGTTGCAAATGTTCTTAATATGTTAATTATTTTATTTCAAATTACACATATTCCACCAACGCCTATAAATAAAGGAGAAGTACAATTACGTGATGTGATAAACGATAGTATAACAAATGCAGTAAATGACTTATCATTTGATGTACACTGATACTGCTTTACAATTTCAAAATTATTGGGAAGTGGATTTACCTGACATAGAATATGTAATAGATGAAAAGGAAGAATTTTTAGAAAATGATAATGATGATTATGAACCTGATAATGAAGATAATTGTGAATCAGAAGACGAAATTTTAAATAGTAGCTATAAAAGGAAAGCCGTCAAATATTGGAAAAGTGGAAAAAAGACCGATACTCTTTTCAGGAGTGCAACGTCACTTCGGAAAGGTGAAGTCCTTAACACAATTATATCGATGGGAAAATAATCTACAAAGAGGAGGTAATCGTAGAGAAAAATTGTTATATTGTTACGCGCGCGCTCGCGGAAAGGAAAAAAGACACACAACACTTATAAATTAAGCGACTTTATTCCAGCGATTATTCACACAACTGTCCAAAACCGAAACCGAGAGACAATTCATTGTTTATTCGCGTTGCCAAGCTCATGACAGTTGACAACGCTCTCCACGGAAATCAATATATCGATCGGTCAGAACAGCTGACCAATCAAACGGGCAGGGGCGTAATAATATATATCACAATATGTTTTAAATCATTTAAAAAATGCTAATGACGAACAACGGATTATTCATGACTTGGATCTGCGACGTGGGCGTTAGAAGCGAAAGAACAAATAGATCTTCCTTCATTTAAAGCAGGAGCAACGTGAATATTAAATTTTGAAAGAAAATATGGAATTGTATCCAGGAAAATAACAAAATTTATAAACCGTTCTACAATGAGAGACAAAGAACAATTAGAAGCTGCATGCCACGAATTTATAAATATTGTAATATCCTTTATTGGCCTTTTTGGAATAGAAAATATATACAATGCTGACAAAAGTGGATTTAATTTAGAGATTCATTCAGGCAGAACGCTGATCACAAAGGGTGTTAAAACAGTTGAAACTCTAACTCAATCAATGTCAGTGTATAAGCGCGCAAGCGGCGATTCAAATTCAATCCCACTTGCTCTCAAGATCGCCGGAACGGCTCAGCGCTGAGCCAGGAGCACGTGTCTCGTAAGCCCGACGAGTACGAGAATATATGAATAGGTGATGAGTTAATCGCAATTGATCCACATAGAAAAAACTTTATTTTACTTCGTTACACTCCACTAATGGTCTATAAATTTTTTCCCGCGGCAGGATACAGCGGGTCTACGTTTGTGATAGATACTTGAAATTTGAACAGATGCTCGAGAATGGAAATACTCGCGATTTTAATGAACTTATGAAATACGCGGAGACGGCGGTCTGTACACCACAGATATCTAGGGCCGACTGCCTGCCGAAACGCGGCATTCTGAGCGCGAACGATCTCAGCCAGCAAGCCGTCGCTCATCGCAGGACATCCCGATTTCACGTGCTCTATCGATTGTTAGAAGAGAGCAGATCATGCTGCTGCCACGAGCAAGCGAGCCGTCTGAGCTCCCGCGCGAGCGTGGCAGCCGAACTCAAGATTGATCTCTCCAGCTCGTGCTCGAACAATCAGCAATAACGCATAATTATACAATAATGCCCATAGTTTCTGCAGACGGAAAATTATAATTACCTCTTTATTTGATTTTGAAAGCTAGTGGAAATTTTGGTCCACGAGTTGAAGAAACCTTGTTCAGGCCTGCAAACATTTGTATCGCTGCATCGAAATCGGGTAAATTAACTGGAGAAATTTCAATCTTGGTTTACAAATGTATTTTTACCCATAAGTGGAAGCTTTTGTATGCTATTATTAGATTCTTAGACCGGACATTGTGCTACAATCCTTCAAGAATTTATACCATCTGATAAAGATGTGCAAATTTTAACTATACCTAAACAAACCACAGCTATGATTCAATGATTCTCTTGATGTTTATGGGTTCAGAATTGGGAACTTTGTAAGAACGTTCAGTGATCGTGTCGTATTATTTAATTACGATATTAATTTACACTTGAGAAATAACATTATTAAATAACAATCTTTAACGTACATTGTTCTTGGTGCAAGCAATACCTTTATATGCATCATTTCTTTGAGCAACATCATAATTGCAAACATTATGAGGAATAAAAATATTGTGAGTACCAATAAAAGTATTTGGAAAAAGATACGAAGATAGATAATTGTAATAAATTATTTAGACAATTAGATATTTATAACAACTACACTTATGTTACAGAAAAAGCCTTCAAATATATATATGGCGTAATACTTCTTATCAGCATGGTGAAAATGTCATCCATAGAATGCATGCGTATATTGTAAGTATGTATATGAGGAAAATAATTTGATCTTATGTAATGGAATATAAATACAACATATTTAATCAAATTTGTTGTGTCAGTTATATTGCGTAAAAAACAGAAGAGTTAAAAACTTTCAAGAAATAATCTCTTTAAATATACTAAATGCGCGCGTGATTTTTCACGCAACGTTTTACAAATTTTTTTTATAGTCAATGATAACAAACTAATCTTGTTTACGTCTAGAAAACTTCTAAAATTAGACGCAGATATAGACGTTTTTACACGTGAAAAAGATTAGTATTAGCATACGCTCGCAAATCATAAATACATTTATTATTATACTTACATTCTTTATCATGTTTTTATTATATTTACTTATTTGTGCAATTTCAATATGTAATACGCTCCGAGACATAAACAACAATAAGTAGATATAGAATGTATGGACAACGCTTTGAGTCGTGTAACAGTATGGAAATACCACGTGCAAATTGTGGTGTACCTCATAAAATAAAGGTGCCTTACAAAATATTTTATTAATTACTACTAATAACTAATGATTAAAGTTTCAATTTTTATAATTTTTACTATTAATTTATCTTACTTTTATTTAATTTTTATATTTCTTAATATTAATTTACCCTACATTGGCCGTAGCTAAATAGAGGTACTTATGCTGTAAAACTTTTGTATAAAACATTTTTTTATATTTTGTTTACGAGATATATTGAGAAAAGGTAAAAATATCTGAACCTTTGAAGGGTGATTTTACTCATTTAAACCGTTCATAAGCCCAAACGAAAAATTTTCTGATTTTAATGAAACTTGGCATAAATGTAGAGGGGGTAAATACGTTAATTTAGAAATTTTCTATTTGGTTAAAAAACGGCTTGAAGGAGTGAAACCACCCTTCAAATTTGAGACATTTTTGCGTTTTTTCGATATATCTCGTAAACTAAACAAAATATAAAAAAATATTTCATACAAAAGTTATACAGCATAAATACCTCTATTTAACTATGCCATTCATTAAAAAAAAATTTTTTTTTTAGAAATTGTGACAAAGAAACAAAGCTCCCTCAAGGGAGTAAACCTTGTCAAGTGTTGCGTTGCCACGTTTTGACATATTTTTTTGCTAATAACTGTGAATACTTAAATGCAGTCAATGCAATAGAAATAACCTCGATATCGATGGATTCTATCAGATAAAGTGTCATATATTTCATTTCAGATCTAATACATTGTTCGAAGCTTTATCGATAATTTACATAAAATGTTACAGTTTATCTATTGAAACAGGAGTTAGCACGAACGCCCGCTACTTTAATGTATATGTCACTATAGCGCTGTCTCTTTCCTTTTACTCGGCAGTTTTCCTATGCAATGCGCGGTCCAGTAGTATATGGTTTAAGATCTGAACACACCCCTGGCGCCTTTTGACGCATACGCATGGGGAAGACTCTACAGGTAGAGTTCCTATAAGGAGAGTTGTGCCAATGGAGAGGCCTTCATTGGCGCACAGTACAATTGGACACGTTGCAATTGCCCATTGTGCTATTAGACACGAAACGTTGCACACCGTTCAATTGCGCACCGTTCAATTGCGTACAGTTTGTTTGGACACAGTTCGATTAGACACAGTTCGATTGGACACCGTTCGATTGGACACAGTTCGATTGGACACAGTTCGATTGGACACAGTTCGATTGGACACAGTTCAATTGCGCACCGTTCAGTGGCGCACCATTCAGTGGCGCACCGTTCAGTTGCATACCGTTCAATTGCGTACCGTTCAATTGTACACTGTCCAATTGCATACCGTTCAGTTGCACACCGTTCAATTGCGCACCGTTCAATTGCACACCATTTAAGTCGCAATCCCATGTGGTGCAGTGAATGCTTTACACACACATACACGCGCGCGCGGGGAGGGGGTGCAAGAGGGCCTTCAGCCCCCCTTCCCTCACCCACCCCGTCCAAGTCACTAACCTATGTACACATTGCAAACGCAGCCATAATGTATGAATATTTAATATGCGTTTGATTGGACGGTGTGCAATTGAACTGTGCGCAATTGAACAGTGTGCAATTGAACGGTGTGCCACTGAACGGTGCGCAATTGAACGGTGCGCAATCGAACTGTGTCCAATCGAACGGTGCGCAATCGAACTGTGTCCAATCGAACTGTGTCTAATCGAACTGTGTTCAATCAAACTGTGTCCAATCGAACTGTGTCCAATTGAACAGTGCGCAATTGAACGGTGCGCAATGTTTCGTGTCTAATAGCACGGTGGGCAATTGCAACGTGTCCAATTGTACTGTGCGCCATTAAACCTCTCCCGTGCCAATATGACGGAAGTCACCATTTTCCGTTTAGCAGCATGTAAAGGCGGCAAATTTTAAATCTTTTATTAGTATATAAAATGTTAACACACAAACTAAAAAAAAAGGTTTTTCTAACTTTGTTGTAACGAATGTAATACGTATATTAATATAAAAGGATAAAAATAGAAAATAAAACTGGAATAAAGATAGAAACGGAGGATCCAAAGTGGTGGAGGAAAGCTGCGAAGTAAGGGGTAACGGAGAAAGGGGGGAGAGGGTTTGGACGTGTGGGAGAGGGTGGAAAGTGAAATGGAAAGGAAGATGAAGGAAAGTGCGGAAAGGAAGGGATGGGAGTGGATGAGGTTGGCCGAGAGGGAGAGGAGGCAAAAGAAGGTAAGGAGGAGAAATGTAATATGGAAGGGGGTGGAGGAGGAGAATGCTTTGGAGAGAGGAAGGGTGATCGAGGGTATCATGGAGAGGGAAATAGGGAGCAAGGTGGAGATGGGGACAGTAATCGACAGGAGGGGTGATGATACTGGTAGAAGTGATGCAAGAAAAAGACAGAATGGTTGCTGGATAAGAGAGCGGAAATTAAAATGGAATGGGAAGTGAGGATGGATGAGGATCTATCAATGGAGGAGAGGAGGATTAGGTAGCGGATGCTGGAAAAGGCGAAGGAGGAGATGGGTCAGGGAAAACAGGTGTATGTGGGAAACAGGGAGTATGTGGGTGGATGGGGTAGAATGGGAATGGAATAAGGAGCGGGAGAAGTGGGAAGTATGTGGTAGAGGGGAATAAGAAAAAGGGGGAAAAGAAGAGGAAAAAGGGAGAGGGGAAAGATGGAAAGAGGAAAAAATAATTATAGTTATATTGTAGGAAGGAGACATAAGGTTGGACCAGGAAGAAGCGTAAGAAAGTGGAAAAGGGGTAATGGACAGAGGTCGAGCGACAATGAAGAGGAGTGGAGAAAAAAAAATTCAGGGAAGGAGACAGGACAAAGGAGAGGTGGAGGAAAGAGGAGGTCACCGAGGATAGGATACGAAGAAGGCGAGATTGGTACGGAGAGAGAGAGAAAGTGGAGGAGTTGACCAAAATGAAAAAGGACAGAGAGGGAAGAAATAAGGGAGAAAGGGAGGGCGTGCAGGAAGGGGTGGGAGTAAACTACACTTCTCGCAAAAATTAAAGGAACAAAAAAATTTTCTAAATTTTTTGCCAACTTTCAACAGGCTGTATTTTAGTGAAAAATGGTCGTACAGGAAATAAAAAAACATAGCTTTTGAAGCTTGAAGACTCTAGTTTTAGAATTTTTTGGTTAAAAATTTTTCTGAGCACCGGTAGCCATGCAATTCTTGGATAAAGCACGAAGAAAAAATTTTCAAAATTTTTTACATTTTTTTTTCGCTTTACGGGCATGAAAAAAATTTTTCGAGCTAAACCAATGCATAGGTCGCATAGCCTGTTCATTCAGCTTCAATTTGCTTTTTTCGGAAGTCAGATACGACTATTTGTCTTCGAGATATCGAATTTTGAATGCAAAAGGACCCTTTTTCACTCAACTGCCGATATCTCTGAAACTACTGGTCGCCTAGCGAGCTGACGAGCGGTTTCGTTTTCTGCAGAAAATTTCCTACAAAAATCTGTCATGGTTGATTGAAAAAAAAATTTTGTCCCACCTGAAACGGTAACGTGAAAAAAGAGCAAAAAAATGCCATTTTCCCCTTTTTTGGTAAATCGACTGTGTCTTCGACAATATTGGGGCAAAAGCTTAGGTTAGAAGAAAATTTTACAGTCTAATGTACCCCAAAGACCCCCCTAAATTTTTAGATCGATCGGTTCAGCGGTTTCCCCGGACCGATTGATTGAAATTTTGAAAAAATTAAGGGAACAAGACTTTGTTCCTTAAATTTGACCTAATCTTTTTAAAATTCAATAATTTCATTTTTTTTTACTTTTTACTCAATTTTGAGTTTTTTGAAGATTGAGTAACAAAAAAAAATCCAAAAAAATTTTTTCAAAAATTTCGAAAATTTCCAAAAAATTTTTTTTTGAAAATTTAAAAAAAAATTTGAAAAAAATTTCTTTTTTTTCGTTTTTAAGAAAATCAAACTTTCTGACGAAAATTTTGATTGATGATTGATTTACCGCCGGCATTAGCGTTATCCAAAGCATACCACGTGGAGGTTGCACGGTCGGATTTACGCTTCTTTTGTGCTTACGCACGTGTGTTAATGATTCTTCGAAAAAAATGAGACCCCGTGGTTCGTCAGCTCCACAGTATTTTGCGACTCCAAACTCATTTTCTAAAGTGTGTGTGTGTGTGTGTGTGTGTGTGTGTGTGTGTGTGTGTGTGTAAAGTGTGTGTGTCTCGTATTCAGTATCGAGTGTTCCCGCCTCTACTCCTAATCACAGCTTGCAATCTTTGTCGCATATTCGAAATGCAATTTCGGATCATCTGTTGAGGGATCTGACGCCAAATTCTTATCAAAGCGTTCTCTAATGCTGCCAAATTATTCAGATTCGGATAATTTTGACGCAATCGGCGGCCCAATATGTCCCAGACGTGCTCTATCGGATTCAGGTCAGGACTCATTGCAGGATGCCTCAACAATGTAATGTTTTTGAATAAAAATTTTTGAAAAAATTTTTTTGGATTTTTTTTTGTTACTCAATCTTCAAAAAACTCAAAATTGAGTAAAAAGTAAAAAAAATGAAATTATTAAATTTTAAAAAGATTAGGTCAAATTTAAGGAACAAAGTCTTGTTCCCTTAATTTTTTCAAAATTTCAATCAATCGGTCCGGGGAAACCGCTGAACCGATCGATCTAAAAATTTAGGGGGGTCTTTGGGGTACATTAGACTGTAAAATTTTCTTCTAACCTAAGCTTTTGCCCCAATATTGTCGAAGACACAGTCGATTTACCAAAAAAGGGGAAAATGGCATTTTTTTGCTCTTTTTTCACGTTACCGTTTCAGGTGAGACAAAATTTTTTTTTCAATCAACCATGACAGATTTTTGTAGGAAATTTTCTGCAGAAAACGAAACCGCTCGTCAGCTTGCTAGGCGACCAGTAGTTTCAGAGATATCGGCAGTTGAGTGAAAAAGGGTCCCTTTGCATTCAAAATTCGATATCTCGAAGACAAATAGTCGTATCTGACTTCCGAAAAAAGCAAATTGAAGCTGAATGAACAGGCTATGCGACCTATGCATTGGTTTAGCTCGAAAAATTTTTTTCATGCCCGTAGAGCAAAAAAAAATGTAAAAAATTTTGAAAATTTTTTCTTTGTGCTTTATCCAAGAATTGCATGGCTACCGGTGCTCAAAAAAATTTTTAACCAAAAAATTCTAAAACTAGAGTTTTCAAGCTTCAAAAGCTATGTTTTTTTATTTCCTGTACGACCATTTTTCACTAAAATACAGCCTGTTGAAAGTTGGCAAAAAATTTAGAAAATTTTTTTGTTCCTTTAATTTTTGCGAGAAGTGTAGTATGTAGTGGTCGTCAATGGCCAGGTCGGATCGGAGGAGGAGATAAAAATAAATGTGAACGGTTTGGGAACGCTCCGTGAAAAAAGCGCCATTGCGACTCTTATTGAGAAAAACAATAAAACTTCTATTCTAACTAGCATAAAGATAAAAATAGAGCAATAAATAAGCAATAAAGCTATAATATAAAATTTAATACATAAAAATTCAATACATAAGTCACATTTATTACAGTTAACAACAAAAATAAAAAGGATATTAGATAAATCAAAATTAAACTTTTAACAACGAGAACAAGAATTTTTATAATACACTTCATAAATATATGTGTAGGTGTTTTTTTTTTAGTGGCACCCGTTTGGCTACATCAATATTTGCCACAGTCCCGATTGGCCACGTCAATATTGACCACGGGGTGGATTGGCCACACGTCAATATTGGCCACGTCAATATTGGCCACGCATTATTGGCAACGTCATTATTGGCCACGCGTCAATATTGACCATGTCAATATTGGCCACACGTGATATTGCTCATGTCAATATTAATCAATTTTTTTTGTTTAGCGTAGAAAGTCGCAAACCCATGTGGTGCAGAAAAATGCTATGCACACACACACATACACACACACACACACACACGCACGCACGCACGCACGCACGCACACACACACAGACACAGACGGGGGGGGGATGCAAGGGGAGCCTTTGGCCCCCCTCCCGCACTCACCCCGTCCAAGTCACAAATTCATATACAGTAATGACGTGGCTAATAGTGACGCGTGGACAATAATGACGCGTGGCAATATTGACGCGTGGCCATTATTAACGTGGGCAATATCACGCGTGGCCAATATTAACGTGGCCAATATTAACGTGGTCAATATTGAAGTGTGGCCAATAATGACGCGCGGCCAATATTGACGTGGCCAATCCACACCATCTGCACTGGCGGTAAAGCGGGCCAATATTGACGTGTGGCCAATATTGACGTGGTCATTAGTGACGTTGCCAATATTAACGCGTGGCCATTATTGACGTGGGCAATATTAACGTCACCAATATTGACGCGTGGCTAATTCACCCGGTGGTCAATCGGGATCGTGGTCAATATTGACGTGGCCAATCGGGACCGTTGCTAATATTGACGTGGGCAAACGGGACGTTCCCTTTTTTTATCCAAAAAACTTTCTTTCAAAAGTATAATAATTCAATACATAATTACATTATATGAAAAATAATATATAATGTAATATAATCTTAATAATATACAATTGTAATTTTATTTTGTATTTGCATATTTTATGGGGCTATATACAAACTCGATGCTTACAGATGTGTTCTTTATTTTTGTCAAAAATATTTCTTAAAGATTTATCAAAAAATAGGATCATATTTTCCTTTTGTATAGGTTTTGTATAGGTTGTTAGATGCAATAAATTTGTTATATATATATTCATTATAATATAGAATATCTAATTTTATATTTATACTTACATATATATAATTATATATATAATAAAAAATGTATACATAATTGTATATATTGTTGCGAACACACTGGACGCTTAGTGTATTACGGCTCTCAGCTGCGCGACGCTCTTCTTGGCAACCGCATTGTTTACGCAAACGCGTTTGTCAGATTTGATCCGGAGCTGTCAACCCGTACGGACGTGCTTTGTTTCTGTTCCCGTCCTGTTTTCTGTGTTCACGGTTACAATAAAAGAGTTTCCTCCGAGCGGCGCCTTCCTTTTATTTCGTGTGGGAGTGTGCGAGTGAGAGAGAGCGACTGAGTGACGGTGGGGTGGTCTCGCCGGGCGAGTGCAACAATATACAAGATGTCCCAACGCACATGAGTCAATGCTCGTAAAAAGGTAGAAGGGATCGAGATGAACATAAAAATCCAATATTGTCTTGGGTTAGGTCTGCAAATAACCGAGATATTAATTTTTCGAATTGTGCAAATGAGAGCGCGCTGTAGGAAGAGTCGAGCCGCTCGGGCCGTAGCGCTGACCATTGTGTCAAACATTGACTGCCGGCGGCGGGGGGAAGAAGGAGAAGCGGCACCGATGCCTGTGCTTCGCCGCCCCCGCGTCTCGCCGTATTGCGTCTAACTCGCATTAATGGCCACTCTCGCATCCCACTGCACCGCGCCTAGACTCGCGTCGTTACGCACATTTGCAATTACTTAACAAAATTATTTAGCAAAGATACAACAAATTAAAGCCATAATAAACTTCTGTGACTTATAAAGTCAAAAGAGAGAAAGCGATAGGAACTTATGGAATCTTCAAATAATCTACTTTCTATCGTAATTGTGAATATAGTAAATTAATGAAAGTTTTTGGTACATTTACAATATATTCTTTTTCTTTCTTAAATATCTTATTTATAGTATTATACAATTCTAACTTTGTGTCTTATCAAATTATATCGTACTGTTAAATCCTTGGTGAAAACATTGATAAAAATTCATAAATTTATTCGTAAAATCATTATCGTAAATTCACGATTGATTCTCAAATTAATAGTTTTTTTTTATTCATCTATTATGCCGCTTCTCCTCCTTCTGCCCGCCTCTGCAGCCAATGCTTGACACAGTGGGCCGCGCTACGGCTCGAGCGGCTCGGCTCTTCCTACGGCGCGCTCTTCCTATTTGCACATAGAGCGGCTCTGCTCTTCCTACAATGCGCTCTCATTC
Source organism: Monomorium pharaonis (assembly GCF_013373865.1). Classification (NCBI taxonomy): domain Eukaryota; kingdom Metazoa; phylum Arthropoda; class Insecta; order Hymenoptera; family Formicidae; genus Monomorium; species Monomorium pharaonis. The sequence goes on along the minus strand of NC_050468.1, from coordinate 3,282,562 downwards.
GCACAATTTGAAAAATTAATATCTCAATTATTTGGAGACCTTAAGACAATATTGGACTTTTATGTTCATCTCGATCCTTTCTACCATTTTTACGAGCATTGACACATGCGTTGGGACACCCTTTATAATTATACACATATTCAGGGTGTTTTGTAAAGATTTATGTAATTTTTATAAGCTTGTAGAGCGCATGAAACTGAACAGAAAGTCCTTTGCCGTTTTTCCATTTTTGCAATAGTTAACGAGTTATTGACTTGTAAAATTTGCGGTATTAGCCCGGCCTACCGGCAAATGCAAGCGCGCCAAGCGCCCAACCGCAACCCCCCCCAGCGCTTGAGCCTTGAGATTACTAGACGCGTGGCGGGAGTTGTTACAACAAGCGGCAATGGTTACGCACGAGCGACGCGTAACGCTGGATTTTCCTTTCGAGTTATGATAGTTCCTTACTTTTTTTAATGAAAATAAAATTTTTTAACGACAAGAAGTATGTGTGTACGTGTACATACATGTGTACAAAAAATATCAGTTCTAATGCTTAAAGAAGCGATTACTAAATTTATTTTTTTAATAAATAATGATTATTTTTAATAAAAAATATTTTATATATAGTCTTAAACGTCGTAAACTGTCATTATAAATTTTAAAAGAAGTTATTATATGCTCGAATCAAAACTTATACTTTTTCAAAAAATATTAGAAAATTTTATCAATTAAATTCGAAATGAGAACCAATTAAACTTTTTGTTTCAACTTTATATTCTTAATTAAAAATTAAATAACCAGAATATTTATATCTTTAATAAAATTAATCTTTGTGATCCTTGTGTACCGCAAGGTGGTGTGGAAGTAATAACGCTCTGTCATTTTCTTGCGGAAGTGAATGAAAATTATAAAACTATTTTTCGCCGCATGGTACTTACATTACACAACCCTTATTGCTCATACACGCGTACGTCACATAAAAATAATTATTTTTATTTGTTTATTTAATTCAAGAAACTTTTGGTATGTAATTTGTGTGTGTATGTGTGTGTACATACACGAAAATGTTAAGCATTATCTATTTTATGTAAAGTGAGGTATTTATTATTGACAGAATATTTTTTTCAACTATTAAAGATAAGATAATTATTTAAAAAAGTAAAATTAAAAGTGAATAATTGATTTTCTTAAAACTAGAATCATATTTTTCTACGTGTGCGTGTATAGTAATCAGCATAAATAATGTAATAGTAATAGTGGTATAAAATCGCGAACTAGGAAATAATCATCTTCCTGTCATAAAGTGATTATTCTTTAGCTCGCGATTGTATGCACACACAGACACACACACACATATTCAATATTTCATAAATTTATTGTTCAAATATTTAATAAATTAATATATTCGTAAATCTACACAAAGAATATTTTATAGTAAAATTATGTATGATTTATTATTTATGATAGTAACTACGAACTGTAAGAAGAAACTTCAGAGAATTATACCATATAAATAGTGTAAATATTATCGTAATTTGCTGAAAAACATAATAAAAATTTTCATAATTCCTCCTTGGCTCGCGTTTACTACTTACTATAATAATTTTTACCATAAAGTTTTCTCCGTGTATAAGTTTATCACAAGGATTAATTTTATTAAAAATATAAATATCTTAGTTGTTTAATTTTTAATTAAGAATATAAAGTTAAAACAAAAATTTTATTTGGTTGTCATTTCAATTTTAATCGATAAAATTTTTTAATGTTTTTTGAAGAAATATAAATTTTGTTTTGAGCATATGATAATAGTTTTTTTTTTAATTTATAATGACAGTTTACAATGTTTAAGACTATTATCAAAAAATATTCTTTATTAAAAATAATCGTTATTTATTAAAAAAATAAATTTAGTAATCGCTTCTTTAAGCATTAGAACTGATATTTTTTGTACACATGTATGTACACGTACACACATACTTCTTGTCGTTAAAAAATTTTATTTTCATTAAAAAAAGTAAGGAACTATCATAACTCGAAGGGAGAATTCAGCGTTACGCGTCGCACGTTCGTAGTCATTGCCGCTTGTTGTAACAACTCCCCCTACGCGCCTAGCAATCTCATGGTTTAAGCGCCGGGGGGCAGTGTTGTTAGACGGGACGGTTTTTCTCGCGCATGCGCGAGAATTCGTAGTATAAATCTATTATTTTATTTGATTTTCTACAATCTTGACTTTTTGAAAAAATTTTATATAATGTTTAAATATACAGGGTGTCCCTAAGCACCCACGCCAATGCTTGTAAAAAGGTAGAAGGAATCGAGGCAAACATAAATACCCAATATTGTTTGGGTTTGGTCCACCAATAATCGAGATATTAATTTTTTTAATTGTGCGAATGAGAGCGCGCGGAAGGAAGAGCTCGAGCCGCTCGAGCCGTAGCACGGCCCACTGTCTCGAGTATTGGCGCCGGCGGCCGGGGGGAAGAGGGAGAGTCGCGCCGCTCTGTGCTTCGCTGCTCCCACGTCCCACCGCACCGCGTCAAGACTCGCATCAATGGCCGCTCTCGCGTCCCACCGCACCGCGCCAAGACTCGCGTCGTTACACACATTCATGACAAATGACATAATTATGAATATAGTAAATTAATTAAAATTTTTGGTACATTCACGATAGATTCTTTCTTTTTCTTAAATATCTTATTTACAGTATCATACAATTCTAACTTTGTTTCTTATCGAATTGTATCGTACTGTTAAATCTTTGATAACGAAAACATTGATAAAAAATTATCCTAAAATTCACGATTGATTCTCAAATTGAGTTTTTTTATACGTGTATTATAATATTTGCCACATCGAGTTCTCTCATCGTTATCTTTTTCTCTTACACGATGTCTTCATAGATATTTTTTCATACTGCAACAATGAAACATACTTAACTAACAGGAAATGAGAGAACGATAGAAAATGATATCATTTCTTGAAATTTTTTCTTTTTGATTCAGAGAAATGATGGATTATGAAATATAGAACGATTAAATTCTCGTGTTTTTTTTTTTAAATAAATCACTGAAAATCTATCGTAATTAGTAAGTATTTCGGATAAGTATTTCGCGCATTTTAGTACGACACCTCTCTCTCTCTCTCTCTCTCTCTCTCTCTCTCTCTCTCTCTCTCTCTCTCTCTCTCTCTCTCTCTCTCTCACTCACTTTCTCCCTCTCAAGTACTCATAAATACAATAAATATTATCACTTTTAATAACATCTTCACATTGTACTATCTACTTATATTTTGTGTAATTTAAATAAAAATTTTTATTAAACACGCTCGAAGAAAAAAATTAGCGAAAATTATCACTAGAACTGCGATAAATAATCAGCGCGATATTTTCTCTCTGAGTGTTGTATCGCGTTTAATATTAAAAGTGTTCAAGAAAAAGTAATTTCGTTAAAAAAAAATTTTATGACACATAATGAAACTCGAATAGTATTGATTGGAACTGTTGTTAGAAATGCTGTTTATTGTGTTTCTGTAAATACTTTAGAGGGAAAGGTATTCTGCTAAATTCGCGACATACATCTTTTTATCTTTGTTTTTTTAATATAAAAATTGCAACAACGTTCTGCTTTACTCTTAGCTACAGTATTGCAGAGTCAAAAACTTCGCAAATCCACGAAAACGCTATCGTTTCCGCACCACCACCGAGGTAGATAGCTTGGCACGTTTTTTTTTAAGTGGTTTCCCCAGTAGGCCTAATCCACTCTCATTATTTTAATGCAATAATTGCTCGAAATGTTTGCCTTGTGTTTCTAAACACAGTTCGGCTCTTCGAACAATCTGCTGTGTTGCACGGCGTATCATGTCTGGCGTTATTGTTTGAAAGGCCGCTGATATCGCTTCGCGCACCTCAGCTTCGCCACGTTCACGCATGTGCTCGACCTTCGTTTTAATGTGGCCCCATACGAAGTAGTCGAGCACGTTTAAATCCGGCGATCGTGGTGGCCAGGCGATTGGGCCACCTCGACCCATCCATCTATCTGGAAAACGTGCGTCTAAGATATCACGCACACGACGGGAGAAGTGTGCCGGAGCTCCATCATGTTGGAAAATCATATTATTCCGAACATGTAGAAGAATATCCTCTAAAAGAAGCGGCAACTCATTAATTAAAAAATGTCCGTATACTTCTCCATTAAGCCGTGGTGGCAGAAAGAATGGGCCAATCTAAAAATTAGTAGTAATTTATAAGAGCGGTAATTATTTGTAACAGTTATTAATATACGCGTCGAGTATATGTATAAGTATAGCAAAAGAAAAATTGTTATTTCGTAAGAATATTTACCAATCTATCACCAATTACACCTGCCCATACATTAATCGCCCAGCGATATTGAAAGGAGATTTGACGAACGGCACGCGAATTTTCGTCGGACCACCTTACCATATTGCGTGAATTAAAAACGCCATTAGGCGTAAACGTAGCTTCGTCCGTATAAAAGAGACGGCTGGCAAATAAAGCGTCTCGTTAATACTGTGCGAGACGCTTTATTTGCCAGCCGTCTCTTTTATACGGACGAAGCTACGTTTACGCCTAATGGCGTTTTTAATTCACGCAATATGGTAAGGTGGTCCGACGAAAATTCGCGTGCCGTTCGTCAAATCTCCTTTCAATATCGCTGGGCGATTAATGTATGGGCAGGTGTAATTGGCGATAGATTGGTAAATATTCTTACGAAATAACAATTTTTCTTTTGCTATACTTATACATATACTCGACGCGTATATTAATAACTGTTACAAATAATTACCGCTCTTATAAATTACTACTAATTTTTAGATTGGCCCATTCTTTCTGCCACCACGGCTTAATGGAGAAGTATACGGACATTTTTTAATTAATGAGTTGCCGCCTCTTTTAGAGGATATTCTTCTACATGTTCGGAATAATATGATTTTCCAACATGATGGAGCTCCGGCACACTTCTCCCGTCGTGTGCGTGATATCTTAGACGCACGTTTTCCAGATAGATGGATGGGTCGAGGTGGCCCAATCGCCTGGCCACCACGATCGCCGGATTTAAACGTGCTCGACTACTTCGTATAGGGCCACATTAAAACGAAGGTCGAGCACATGCGTGAACGTGGCGAAGCTGAGATGCGCGAAGCGATATCAGCGGCCTTTCAAACAATAACGCCAGACATGATACGCCGTGCAACACAGCAGATTGTTCGAAGAGCCGAACTGTGTTTAGAAACACAAGGCAAACATTTCGAACAATTATTGCATTAAAATAATGAGAGTGGATTAGGCCTACTGGGGAAACCACTTAAAAAAAAACGTGCCAAGCTATCTACCTCGGTGGTGGTGCGGAAACGATAGCGTTTTCGTGGATTTGCGAAGTTTTTGACTCTGCAATACTGTAGCTAAGAGTAAAGCAGAACGTTGTTGCAATTTTTATATTAAAAAAACAAAGATAAAAAGATGTATGTCGCGAATTTAGCAGAATACCTTTCCCTCTAAAGTATTTACAGAAACACAATAAACAGCATTTCTAACAACAGTTCCTGTTGTGTCCTTAATAATTTTGCAAGGATAATTGTCAGTCGCGATTTCGCTGGAGCCCTAGCTAGCATTCGGGCCTGGTGCCCCCTCTTACTTCCTTCTTCTGGCTCCCCGGTCTGCGCAAGTACCCCCCTCTCCGACCTAGCCGGCTGCCGGCGCTCTCGTGCTCCCTCCTCTTTAGTGTGAGTTCGGTCCCAGCGCCCGTAAGATCTTTCAAGGCGTTCGGCGACATATTTATACGACAGTTGCAGTGCGTAGTTAAGTGCGTAAGGAAAATTGTATCAAGAGGTTGAAGTGTGATTTAAATAAAGGAGTAAATTTAACTAAAGAATACTGAATATTCTGACCGCCTAGCCCCCCGAGGAGACTTCCGGAAAGGCACGTGCGGAGAGTTCGCGATCAATTCATTCGTGAAGCTCGCATACCCACACAATACGCAACAAATTGGTCCTTCGAGCCGGATACTGTCCGACTATCAAGCACGCGGACATTTCCGGCACAGCAGCATCACTGCAACTGTCTACTGCCCGAACATTCTGCCGTATCATTTACGCAGCGGCTGCCGAGCCTTCTCGAAAGGCATCTTCCACCGATACCTGGTCAGCGTCTTTTCCAAGTTTTGCCGCACCAACGCGCCTGGAAATCGCTCAAGGTATCTCAAGGAACCTTCTCGAAGCATCGGTCCAGCCGCCATATTGCGTTACGGCACGCACGCTCAGCAACGAGGAATCGTCTCGAAGCGTCGGTCCAGACGCCACATTGCATTGCGCCGCATGCGCTCAGCAACAAGGACCTGCAGCGAGATTTCGTCCCAGCCGTCATACTGCGTTACGCATCACGTGCTCGGGCTCAAGGACCCGCATCGAACCGCCATATTGCATCCACGCAACACGTGATCGGCAACGAGGATCCGCATCGACGCGCCAGGTCATCCGCCATCTTGCGTCCCCGGTCTTCAACCCACGTGTTTCTGCACGCGCCTTAAGGAATATTCATCGAAGATACACAAGTAAGGAAAGCTTTTCAATTTGCCGATCAAAAACGTTTCTTAATCTGTTCGTTGATATTGTTTACTCGAGTCCCGCGATGGCAACCGATTTTGATCCCGCTCGGGCTAAAAAACGTCGCTCTATTGTAAAGTCAGCATGCACGCGGATAAAAACGTACGTAGACTCTATTACCGCGGTCACCCCGAGAGTGCTCTCACAACTCGAAGAACGCAAGGGAAAGTTAGAACAATACTGGACTGAATACAATGATGTGCAAACGGAGTTAGAAATGTATGTTGAGTCCGAGCAGAGTGATAGAATCGCGTTCGAAGATGCCTTCTATGAACTGTCGTCCAGGATTCGCGACCGGTTAAGGCCTTCGTCGGCATCGCGCAACGTGACTGCCCCCTCCCCTACGCCGTCAAACGTGTCTGACGCGCCTTCGTCTTCATTCAATGTTCGTCTGCCCAAGCTCGATCTGCCAAAATTTTCGGGCAAATACGATGAGTGGGTTCCCTTCTGCAATGCTTTTCGATCAGCTATTCACTCGAATCCGTCTCTGAGTAATGTACACAAACTGCAATACTTAAGAGCCGCGACCAACGGTGACGCGCATAAGGTTATTTGTTCTCTCGAGATCTCGGACGAAAACTATCCGGTCGCGTGGAATTTATTGAACGAACGCTATGACAATAAGCGCGTTATTGTACAGAGTCACCTCAAAGCTCTAATTGAGCTACCCATTATGAAGAAAGAAAGCGCCGCCGAGCTCCGGCAAATCGCCGACGGTGCCGCGCGACACGTTCAAGCTTTAAAGGCATTAAAGCGTCCGACAGACAATTCCGACGACTTGCTCGTTTATTTGCTTAGTGCAAAACTTGACCCGAATACCACGCGCGATTGGCAAAAATCTCTCGCAAACGATAAATTGCCCACATTTCAAGAGTTCTCGAGTTTCTTGGTACAGCAATGTCAGGTTCTTGAATCTACTCAAAGATCTTCTGGTGCCGGCGCGCGGAACGCAACGTCGCGCTCGCAATCCGACAGTAAGCAGAAAACTACATGTAACGCGGCCGTGCAATCTAAATGTAATTATTGTCAAGCTGGCCATTCCATTTATCAATGCAAAAAATTCTCAGCGCTTTCGGTTCAGCAGCGAATAGAAAATGCTCGGTCGCGCAAACTGTGCCTCAATTGCCTGCGCCCGGCGGATCACGCCACCAGGCAGTGTCCGTCCGGAAGTTGCAGGGTGTGCTCTCGTAAGCACAACACGTTGCTACACCTTCAAGGCTCTGCCTCGGATCAAGCCAAGGTAGAGGACGAAACGAACCAGGTGTCTAACCCGATCGAGGCCACTGCATCTAATTCAACTAACGTTGTTGCTACTCACTCCTACCGGGCCGGAAGTTCCGATTGCGTCATGCTGTCAACCGCGCTCGTGATTGCCGAGGGAAACAACGATTTGCGGCGCTCCTGCCGAGTGCTTCTGGATTCTGGATCACAAACCAGTTTCGTCACTAGAGAATTCGTGAGGTCTCTAGGTCTCACTCCGCGCTCCACAAACGTTTCTATATCCGGTATAGGCGGGGCTATGACGTGTTCCAAGCAAGCGGTGCAAATTACGTTACGATCCAGATTGAATTCTTCCTCTCTCACTGTCGATTGCATCGTAGCCGATCGTATAACTGATGACTTGCCGAGCTTTACTATTAAGCGTTCCGCCTTTGATCTCCCGCGTAATCTTCCGCTGGCTGATCCCAATTTTAATGTCTCATCAGGAATTGACGTGTTGATCGGTGCTGAGGCTTTCTGGAGCCTTCTCTGCGTAGGGCAAATCAGGGCATCAAACAGACATCCCCTACTGCAAAAGACAAGATTAGGCTGGATCCTAGCCGGTAAGTTAAATGCGCCGCCTCCTCCGACGAGGCATGTCAGAGCTCTCCACTCCGCTGTTAGCAATTCCACACTACATCAGCAACTTGCCAAATTATGGCACTTAGAGGACATCTCTAACGACTCTCAAGCTCTTACTTCTCAAGAAAAGATTTGCGAGAATCACTTCGCAAGTACAGTGACCAGAGACGCTCAAGGCCGATACATTGTACAGCTCCCATTCAAGCAGGAGTTGGTTTCTGAATTAGGGCATTCCAGAGATATCGCCTTGAAAAGGTTCTTCTCCTTAGAAAGACGTTTTGCTCGTCAACCTACCTTGCGGGCGAGGTATTCAGAATTCATGCAAGAGTACCTCGCGCTAGGTCACATGCGTCCGATCCGCGAAGAGCCAACAAGCACGGTCAACGCCTATTACCTTCCTCACCACTGTGTGGTAAAGGAGGACGCGAAGGGCACTAAGCTCAGAGTCGTCTTTGACGGATCATGCAAGACTGAAACCGGACTGTCACTAAACGATTGCTTGCTAACAGGACCGGTCGTTCAAAATGATCTTTCCTCTATTCTCTTGCGATTTCGCACTTTCAAATACGTCCTAGTTGCCGATATAATAAAAATGTATCGCTAGGTTCTAGTACATCAAGACCATACGCGATTCCAACGAATCTTGTGGCGTCAGGATAAAAGCGCGGAACTTCGAACTTTCGAATTACTTACTGTTACCTATGGTACCGCATCTGCCTCGTACCTAGCTACGCGATGCCTTACTCATCTGGCTGATCATTATTCTAGCGAATTTCCCGTTGACTCTTTGCGTCTAAGGCGCGATTTCTATGTTGACGACCTGCTTACCGGGGCTGACACTAAGTCCGAAGCATTAACTATTCGGGATCAAATTATTTTGTTGTTGAGACAAGGATGCATGGAACTGAGTAAGTGGGGATCTAACTGCGCCGAGCTTTTAGAGAACGTCAATGACCTCGGCGAAAGACTTGTGTCCTTCGATAAGGAGAGCAACTTTCTCATATTGGGTATCTTATGGGACAGAGAAGAAGATACGTTTCATTTCTCATTCACGGATTCGCAAACCCCCAGCACTATATCAAAACGGTCTATATTGTCAGAGGTGTCAAGCCTATTTGACCCTTTAGGATTAATTGGTCCCGTAATCGTGGTCGCAAAGGTACTGCTGCAGGAATTGTGGCAATTGGGTCTGGACTGGGATGAGTCCATTCCCCAGGACCTCCACGCCAAATGGATTCAAATTAAAACACAGTTGCCAGATTTGAGCGCATTACGAATCCCTCGTCGCGTTAAATATCAGGCTGATCCCAATCGCATCCAGGTTCATGGCTATTGCGACGCGAGTCAACTCGCTTATGGTGCCTGTATATATGTTCGCAGTCAAATTGATACAGACAGCTTCCGCTCGCAGCTTCTATGCTCGAGATCTCGAGTTGCGCCCCTCAAGGCGCTTTCCTTGCCACGCCTCGAACTCTCGGCGGCCTTGCTTCTGGCTCAACTCGTGGACAATTAAGTCCGCGCTACAACTGCCTCACGTAAAAATATTATTATGGTCAGATTCGACCGTGACGCTGAACTGGATATCGTCTCCGTCTCGCCGATGGTCCACATTCGTTGCCAATCGAGTCGGGGAAATCCAGCGCATAACCGAGCCAATGAGCTGGCGGCATGTCGCGTCGCCCGACAATCCCGCGGACGCCTTGTCGAGAGGCCTGTTTCCGAAAGATTTAATTCACTCTGATCTGTGGTGGCATGGCCCGGACTATTTGCGGCAGCCTGAGGCTCAGTGGCCCTGTGGCAAGTTTAATCGTTTAGATAACGTCCCTGAACAAAGGAAATCTGCACTTGCGATGGTCATTCGCACGGACTTCAGCATCATAAACGATTTGATTGCTAGATTGTCTAGTCTAAACAAAATATGTCGCGTCATAGCTTATTGTCTCAGATTCTCTAAACCCGCCTTAAATAGACCCTCTACCGCGGAGACATCCCCGGAGGAGGTTCTCCAAGCTCTACATGTTTTATGCAAGTTGGTTCAACAACAAGCATTCACTACCGAGTATCACGCACTAAGCAAATCTCAAGACATTGGTGCCTCGAGCAACTTAAACTGTTTGTCTCCTTTCATGGACGATCACGGCCTGATGAGGGTAGGGGGGAGATTGAAAAATTCCTCGCTCTTACCAGACGCGTGTCATCAAATAGTCCTTCCGCGGAACCATCTACTAACAAAACGTATAATTGAATTCGAGCACGTTCGCAACCATCACGCCGGCGTACAAGCTACTATGGCTTTTATCAGGCAGCGATTTTGGCCTCTCTCTTTGAGAGCTATAACCCGCAAGGTCTTACACAGTTGCGTTACTTGCTTCAAGGCTAAACCCGCGTTTTCGGAGGCCTTAATGGGTTGCCTGCCAGCTCCAAGAGTCACGATGTCTCGACCCTTCACGCATTGCGGAGTGGACTACGCCGGTCCCGTGAACCTTAAAGAGGGTGCGCGTCGCAATGCGCGATGTCATAAAGCATACGTGGCCTGCTTTGTGTGCTTTGCTACCAAGGCGGTGCATCTGGAGCTGGTCAGTGACCTGACCACTGATGCCTTTATCTCCGCTCTTAGGAGACTCATATCCCGCAGAGGGAGGCCTAATCGCATCTATTCGGACAACGCTACTACCTTCGTAGGGGCAAGCCGGCAAATGAAAGAATTTTACGACTCGTTACGAACAAACGCTACGCAAACGGCCATAGAACGATTCTTGCGCGACCAGCAAATCTCTTGGAGTTTCATACCTCCTAACGCTCCGCATTTTGGCGGCCTTTGGGAGGCGGCAGTTAAGTCCGCAAAACATCATCTTGCGCGGATTGTCGGAGGGCATAATTTGACTTTCGAAGAAATGCTAACTATCCTTTGTGAAATCGAGGCAATATTAAACTCGCGTCCCATAACCGCGTTGAGCTCCGACCCGAACGATATGTCATATCTAAGCCCGGGGCACTTTTTGATCGGCTCTCCTCTGAACAGCTTTCCTTACCCTGACCTAAGCGATGTAAACACAAACAGACTCTCACGATGGGAGGTTATACAACAAATGCGCCAGCATTTTTGGTCCAGATGGAGCGCCGAATATCTTCCTTCTCTCCAACCGCGCCTGAAATGGAGACGGGAGAAGGGACCTCAGCTAGAAGTCGGTCAGCTTGTCCTATTAAAGCAACCGGGCCTCCACCCCTTGCAATGGATGACCGGACGAGTGGAGCAAATACACCCTGGCACAGATGGCATAGCGCGCTCTGCTACTGTCAGGACTGCTAAAACGTCATATGTCAGACCTCTTTCCAGGTTAGCGATAATACCAACGCAAGCGACGAATCACTAAACCGTGAGTTTGGTTGACTTCTAGCTCGTTTAATGTTAATCTAAGTTACTATGTTCCTATTATGTTTAAGATGTAACTCCATGATCCGCGTTCATGCTCATTTTAGTTTATAATGTTTATTAGCGTTAATTTTACGATAAGTATTTGTCCTGTAAGTTTACAATTATAAGATTTAAGTAATGCACCTTAGTTTCATTATAAACGCTTCTATTGTTTCAAGTTGCAGTGGATTGACCGGCTAAGGCTCTAGGCCTGTTAGAGCGTCATTCTCTTCTGGATACATTGTAACCACCTGCGACTTCTAACTTGGGCATTGAAGGGCAGTCCCTTCAAGGCGGGCGACTTTGTTGTGTCCTTAATAATTTTGCAAGGATAATTGTCAGTCGCGATTTCGCTGGAGCCCTAGCTAGCATTCGGGCCTGGTGCCCCCTCTTACTTCCTTCTTCTGGCTCCCCGGTCTGCGCAAGTACCCCCCTCTCCGACCTAGCCGGCTGCCGGCGCTCTCGTGCTCCCTCCTCTTTAGTGTGAGTTCGGTCCCAGCGCCCGTAAGATCTTTCAAGGCGTTCGGCGACATATTTATACGACAGTTGCAGTGCGTAGTTAAGTGCGTAAGGAAAATTGTATCAAGAGGTTGAAGTGTGATTTAAATAAAGGAGTAAATTTAACTAAAAAATACTGAATATTCTGACCGCCTAGCCCCCCGAGGAGACTTCCGGAAAGGCACGTGCGGAGAGTTCGCGATCAATTCATTCGTGAAGCTCGCATACCCACACAATACGCAACAACCA